>NC_057802.1:447716802-447795886 GCF_018294505.1 Triticum aestivum | reverse complement strand
TTGAGTTGTAATGTGTTGTACGTGTTGTACTCCTGTGTGCGTGTGTGGCGTGACCGTTGTAACCATAGGTCCCTAGTCTCACGCCATCCTCTCTCCCACTCCCTGCATGTAGGGAGTCACGTACACTCCAGATGTATATATTCTGCCCACGGGCATATGGAATAGATGCAGATCTATCCACTTCTCTTCTATGGAGACCATGCGCAAACTAGTCGGTATGGCCTTCATAAAAAAATTGGCTGCATCAAAGTCAATGCTCATACACTCAATTGGAGGGATTCAACACTTAAATTGAGAAAACATTACAATACAAAATTCTTAGGATTAAGTTTGTCATTGTGATGGTCCGGCGCGGTTCACAATGTAGCGGGACTAGTAGGGGGCAGGAAGGCATGATATGCGCAACTACGGTCCCTTACAGCACGAAATTGGGCGAGCTCGCCTTCATCCCACTCCACTATTCCAGCCCCGCGTTGTCGCTGAGGTCTCCCTTGCTACCGCCTATGTCACCTCGAACTCACGTTAGATGTCGCGCTTCCTCACCACCGCCAACTCTTGCTCGATGATGGTCTCCTGACAGATTAAACTGGGGTGGACGACCAAGGCATAGGCGGTGTAACGTGCATCCTGTGCCTCCATAATAGTGAGGCATCGACGAACCGGTTGTGGCAGGGCAACGGCGCAACATTGGGGCGGGAATCATCTAGTGCGCCCCGAAGACCCTAATCCTCCTAAAAATGAGGGTGATATCCTCCTATGCCTCCTCCAGCGCGTCCCGGCGATCCACTCCTCCTCCTCCTCAACAATGAGGACGACCTCTTCTCATGCGACCTCCTCGTCCATCATTCGTTCCTCCTTCCCCATGAGTTGCACCCAATACAGTCACAGGGAAAGCGACATGGTGAAGACGAGCGAAGTGGAGGTGGAGAAGGAAGTGGAGTTGGGAGGGGGAGATGAGCCGGGAGGGGAAGCGCCGACCTTCTTATAGATGCAGACGGTAAGAGGGAATGGCACGGGCAACGAAAATATGTGACCAAAAATGGCGGGGAAGGTTGTTACACGTAGATGAACATTAATTTGGCTTGTTTTCCGCTGAGATGAGCGGCGGATTGGACGTCCGTACGTCCCATTGGTAGGGAGAGATGACAATCCACGCAAGAGGACGCGGAGAGAGGGGTGGAATTTCCCTCCCATGTGGGCAATTGGCGATGGGGCGTGCTCCAACAATGTCCTCAGCCTCCCAAGTGAAGGGCATTCTCACAATACGTAGCTACTCGTAGCGAAGTAGCAGGAGGCCCTTGAGACAGTTTGGGAACGTCTAGAACTCGCTTATCGTGAGGCCGAATACGGTGTCGTCTCATGTGTCCCCCTCCAAAATAGGCCAGGTCCAGTGCAGACGCAGCATGCACGTAAGCACGTCGACATGTATTGTTTTAATTTGTTTTTAAAAAGGTATTGTTTTCTCTCTCTCTCTATTTTTTCCTTTCTAATGTTCTACTACCTCCGTCCCATAATGTAAGAAGGTTTTTGACCAGTGTCAAAAAATGTCTTACGTTATGGAACAGAGCGAGTACTAAATAGATTGTGAATGATGTTTCTATATTACCTAAAAAGTGTTTTGGGAGAAAGGTGTGTTTGAAACAGGTTCATTGTGTGTTTAAAAAGAGTTTATCATGTATTTAAAAAATGTTCACACATTTATTTCAAACAATTTAGTTTTCAAAGCAATAAACCATTTTTGGTACTTATTCCGCCACTTTTTAATTTAGTACATTTAAAACATATTTATTGAAATTTACAAAAGTAGAAATATATGTGTTGATGGACCGGTGTTACATCGGACGGAGCATACCTATTCCTCGCTATGAGCAGCAAACACGAACACCCGTCCTATGTTTGGCTTACTGCGAAATCGACGAGAGCCCTAACCTACAGTGTTCGTCTTATTGGGCTAGCCCAACTGCGCGGCCTCATACTCCAGATTGGTTTTCGAAACTTAGGCCCGATATTGGGGTTCCGCCTGGTTTTTTATTTTGCTTTTCTGTGTTTTACTCTATCGGTTTTTTTATCAGTTTTCTTTCGGTTTTCATTTTCTATTTTTCGTTATTTCGTTATTTGTTATTTTGGTTTTCTTTGGGGGGAAATCCTAATAATCAACCGGCGGATCGCTCGGCCGCATCCACCGCCTGCTCCAATTGCCACGTGTCTTTCTTCATGCCCACTTAGTCTTATCTTCTCCTTGGCTCAGAACCGTTGTGTGTTTGCTGCAGTGAATTATCACCCCGAGGTGCTTTTGCAACACACTTTGTGTTGCAACGAGGTTCTACAACAGGATCTATGTTGCAAAAAAATTGTGCAAAAAAATAAAGTTTTGGAAAAAAATTCCGCAACTGGACCTCTGTTGCAAAAACATTATGTAACAGGACTTCTGTTGCAAAAGTTTCCGTAACATGACATCTGTTGCGAAAGTTTCCGCAACACCATCGTTGTTGCAATTGTAAGAACGCGTCTGGGTCATAGGTTCACACTAGATCTAACGGCTGTCGAGCCGGCGAATATTTTAAAAAAATCCGCCTTCTTTGGGTGACTTTATTTAAAAATAAATACATGTGAACTTTTAAAAATACACATTGAACATTTTTGTGTAGCAGTGACATTTTTTAAATGCACACTAAACATATTTTTCAAATAACATCGCAAATATATCCGATTAAATGTTCAAATTTTTTAAAATGCACACTGAGTTTTCTTTTAATACAAAATAAGTATTTTCCATCGCATTTAACATATTTTTAAATGCTATCAACATTTTTGGTAAAACATGCAAAAAATTATTAAGGGTTTATGATTTTTTTCCTAAAGTGTCATAGAATTTTTTAAAATTGCTAAGAATTTTAAAATTTCATTAACATATTTTTAAATGTCTAAACTTTTTAAATGTCATGCACAATTTTGTTTTTGAATTTTTTCTAAAAATTATGATAATATTTTTACATTATTATTAACATTTTTAAAATGACAAGAACATTTCTTAAATATTTATGCCATATTTAAAAGTACTAGGGGAAAAAAATTCTATTTTAAAAAAGGTTTAATTTTTTAAAGAAGTTGCTCATATCCGAATTTTAAAAAAAAGGTGGTTCACAAAATATATGTTCACACGGATCTACTTCCATGTCCGGGCTAAGGTTCAATACTTGAGACATTCAATCGCGAGAATAAAAAAAAAGAGACATTCAATCGTGCGCGTACGCGTATCTTGAGTACAAAGTTGGCTACACGATGCCTCTCGCCGTAGCCGTAAGATGGAGACCCTGATCGATGTAGAGCGTGATCATGGTCCTGTAGTTGACGCTTTCATCCTTGTCACACAACGCGAGCACGAAGAAGCGGAGCAACACGGCCGCGAAGATCTTCATCTGCCTGTACGCGAATTCCTTTCCCAAGCAGATCCTTGGACCAGCCTGGAAAGCTGTGAACTTGAAAGGGCTCTCCGGCAAGAACTTGCCGCGCTCGTCGAGCCATCTTTCGGGCCGGAAGACAATGGCGTCCTCGCCCCACAGCCGCTCCATCCGGCCCATGGCGTAGGGTGCGTAGAATACGATGTCTCCCTTGCCGACGCTGAAGCCGTTGGGCAAAATGTCGTCGGAAAAGCACTCCTTGTTATCCTGAAGCACAAAAAGAACTCATATCTGAAGTTGTGCAGCTCAACAAATTGTGATGGTTTTAGCCTGGTTTTTTGTTTTGTGGAAAAGTTCTCATATTACTCAAAGTTCGGTCGGTATTATAATCTCGTCCAATAATTTTCACAACCTCTTCTGATCCAAAGCCTAGCCAAACCACAGTTCGGCACTACAAACTACCAAAAGTAGCCATAGAATGACTAGCATTATTACAGTTTTGACGAGTGTGACTAATACAAGAATCTCTTTCCTCCATACTATCAATGATCTCCTTGACTATGAACGCATGCTTTTATTTGTTGCCAACTCCTTCCTTGATCGTCGAGATAGCCTCCGAACAATCGGATTCGACATCAACGGGTAAGTAAGTCCATTGCAGTGCTAATGAAATTCCTTCTTTTATAGTTAATAGCTCTGCTTCTAATGCATCAGCGCATGTGAATACATGTCTGCATGAACTAAGAATTACTGAGCCTTCAGAATCCCTGAGAATGATGCCTGCACCCCTTTGTTTTCAAGGTAAGAACCATCTGGATTGAGTTTTACTCTGCCCACCCTCGGTTTAGTCCACGAGCTGGCCATGGTCTGCTTAGCATCCTGTGAGAGTTGCTTGCATTGGTGGCTCAGGTCTGACACTGCTTTGCCTTTACGGGTATCAACTTGGGGCACATTATCGATGGTTTTTCGTTGGGTGGGACTAGTCTCAGTGAGACTCATCCAAATCTCAGTACAGTGACATAACATGTAAGAAAAAAGGAATAAAGAAAAAACTTCTATATGGACCTCAATGTAAGATCTCACGGATATAGCATCGACTAATGCATAAACAAGTCTCAGTCGATTAAGATTTAGCAAGACTGTTTTTTACTACTATTAATTAACTATGCAATTTTCTTCTAAGTACTTAATTAATGAACGGTAAATCTATTGCCTTCTTTTCAAAAAAAATCTGCAGTTATAATCTTTCATGGAATCCCAGCAAGTTTAGAGTGTGCCGTCGATTCAAGGTAGATGGATGGACTCACCAGCGGGAGCGAAGGGTACAGCCGGAGCGTCTCCGTCAGGGCGGCGTGCAGGTAGTGCATCTTGTTGAGCGCCTCCTCGGTGAGGCTCCGGGAGAAGTCGTCGATGGACGACGTGGCCTCGCCGGCGTCGGCAGCCTCCTCACTTATCTTCTCCTGGACCTCCGGGTGCTTGCACATCATGTAAAGGAACCAGGCAAGCGCTCCGGCGGTCGGGTCCTTGCCGGCCATGACTATGTTCAGTATCATGTCTCTCAGGTGCTTGTAGTCCACCTCCCCGGCGTCGCTGGTGGTTGCCTGTATGAATCTCGACAGCAGATCATCCTTGGACACCTGTCAAGTCATCAACGTCAGGGGGAACCTGAGCCTCAGTTTCAAGCCTCGCATACTAACAGTGTCGTGTGCCTTGCCAATGTCGCCGTCCGATATCTCCTCCGCCCTGGCACGGATGCGCTTGTACATGAACTTGTCGACGACCTCGATCCTGCGCCGGAGCGCCGCCTCGGCGCCGACGTTGAGGAACCTCGACACCTTCCAGAACGCATTGACGAAACGGAGCAGGGTGAACTCGCTGGCGTCGTCTAGCGCCGCGGCGAAGCGGCTCCCCTCCTCCGACCCCGACAGCGTGTCCAGGTCCACGCCGACGGCGATGGTGAAGATGGAGTCCATCGTCGCTTTCATCAGCAAGTCCTGATCCAAGAAACCAGTCAAATATACACGTCCTTGATCATAGGTCAGAGGATGCTCGATGGTTGACCTGAAAGTCCATGGGTTGCTTCGCGGCCGCGTTGCCGGAGACGATGTGCGCGAGCTTGGCGGCGTCCCTGTTGAAGACGCCGCCGCTGAAGTCCCGGAGGGCCCTCGCGGAGAAGTCGTAGCTGGCGATCTTCCTGTGCTGCCTCCACTTGTCGCCGTCCGCCGTGAAGATGCCGTCTCCGAAGAGATCGCTCGTCTTGTCGTAGTTAGACGCGCCCTTTAGTTGTGTGAGGTCGTTCAGAAACATCGATCACACGCATATATGTCAGCGGACATCCTGAGCTATTGATCACTCTCTTGATCCAAATTAGTTACTGTACTACTTCCTCCGTTTCAAAATACATGACTCAATTTTGTATTAACTAGTATATAAAACTAATACAAAATTAAGTCGTCTATTTTGAAACGGAGGGAGTACCTTGTATCGCGTACCTTGCCGTAGTTGGCGAAGTTGGTCCTAAGGATGTACTCGACCACCGCCGTGTCGGAGGTGTAAATCTGCCTCCGTCCCGGCGCGAGCAGCCGGAACGTGGCGTGCTCGCGGAACAGGTCCGTGTAGTAGTCGTGCAGCCGCCGGAGGTGGTATACCTGGTGGAACACCGTTCCGGCCACAGGCGGGTACCGCGCGGCGCCGCGGCCGACAACGATGGCGGCAAGGTACGAGCAGATCGCTAGCACGGCGAGGCCGGCGGCCACCAGCAAGGCCGGGGAGCACTCTGGCATTCCCGTCGCCATAGCCGCTCACTTGGTCGCGTGTGTGTTGTGACTTGTGAGCTGAGCGGAGCTGTGCGTGTGAGTGATTCGGCCGGCCGGCGGGAACTATGGCAAACGATTCCTTACGGTCCACCTTGGGCCACGTTATCTCTTCGTGTCGTCCTTTTCTTCTTAATTCGCTTTCCTCTCTTGTTTCTTTCAATCCCTATTATCGTGCAAAATGGAAAATTGCGCCTTACCGGCTGATAGCGGCAGATCCCGGGCCATTCATTGAATGCTAAAGAATAGTGTATAACACGTGAACCATTTTTCAGATGAGATACACTGCAATACACTCTGTGCATGTGAGATGGTACAGTCGATTTCATGCTTGGTGGTAGCATGCATGTATCAGAAAAATCATATATATTTCAATTGAACATTTTTGAAAGAACATATTTCACTATTTTAAAATAAACCATTCCACATTTCGAAATAATAGATTTCACAAGTTGACATTTCGGTTTCATATTATTTTTCACTTTCAGAGCCTACATTTCACTTTCCACGGCCTTTTTTCACAAATAACACATATATTTCAATTGCACATTTTCTGAAACATATTTCACATTTTTTAAACAAGCTGTCACGCATAAAAAAAATCAGTTTCACAAGTTGACATTTCAGTTCATATTGTTTTTCACTTTCAGAACCTACATTTCACTTTTCACTAGTTTGTTTGATGAAAATCACATCTATTTTAATTTCACATTTTTGAAAAAAAACATATTTCACACTTTTGAAGTAAACCGTTCCACATTTCAAAATTTTCATTTTCACAAGTTGAGATTTTAGTTTAACATTTTTTTCACTTCCAGAACGTGCATTTCACGTTTCACTGGCTTGTTTCACAAAAATAATATCTATTTCAGTTGCACATTTTTGAAATAACATATTTTACTCTTTCGAAATAAAATTCCACACATTTCCAAATAATTAGTTTCACAAGTTGACATTTCAGTTTCATATTTGGGTTAAATAGTTTCCTGTGAAAAATGTTATTTTCACATATTTCTGGTGAAATAGGTGAAGGAAATATGACCTAGAGGCAATAATAAAGTTATTATTTATTTCCTTATATCATGATAAATGTTTATTATCCATGCTAGAATTGTATTAACCGGAAACATAATACATGTGTGAATACATAGACAAACAGAGTGTCACTAGTATGTCTCTACTTGACTAGCTCGTTAATCAAAGATGGTTATGTTTCCTAGCCATAGACATGAGTTGTCATTTGATTAACGGGATCACCTCATTAGGAGAATGACGTGATTGACTTGACCCATTCCGTTAGCTTAGCACCCGATCGTTTAGTATGTTGCTATTGCTTTCTTCATGACTTATACATGTTCCTATGCCTATGAGATTATGCAACTCCCGTTTACCGGAGGAACACTTTGTGTGCTACCAAACGTCACAACGTAAATGGGTGATTATAAAGGTGCTCTACAGGTGTCTCCAAAGGTACTTGTTGGGTTGGCGTATTTCGAGATTAGGATTTGTCACTCCGATTGTCGGAGAGGTATCTCTGGGCCCACTCGGTAATGCACATCACTATAAGCCTTGCAAGCATTGAGACTAATGAGCTAGTTGCGGGATGATGTATTACCGAACGCGTAAAGAGACTTGTCGGTAACGAGATTGAACTAGGTATTGAGATACCGACAATCGAATCTCGGGCAAGTAACATACCGATGACAAAGGGAACAACGTATGTTGTTATGCGGTCTGACCGATAAAGATCTTCGTAGAATATGTGGGAGCCAATATGAGCATCCAGGTTCCGCTATTGGTTGTTGACCGGAGACGTGTCTCGGTCATGTCTACATAGTTCTCGAACCCGTAGGGTCCGCACGCTTAAAGTTCGATGACAGTTATATTATGAGTTTATGTGTTTTCATGTACCAAAGGTAGTTCGGAGTCCCGGATGAGATCGAGGACATGACGAGGAGTCTCGAAATGGCCGAGACGTAAAGATCGATATATTGGACGACTATATTCGGACTTCGGAAAGGTTCCAAGTGATTCGGGTATTTATCGGAGTACCGGAGAGTTACGGGAATTCACCGGGGAGAAGTATTGGGCCTTATTGGTGTTGGGTAACGTAGTAATTTCAAAAATTTCCCTACGCACACGCAAGATCATGGTGATGCATAGCAACGAGAGGGGAGAGTGTTGTCCACGTACCCTCGTAGACCGACAGCGGAAGCGTTATCACAACGCGGTTGATGTAGTCGTACGTCTTCACGATCCGACCGATCAAGTACCAAACGTACGGCACCTCCAAGTTCTACACACGTTCAGCTCGATGACGTCCCTCGAACTCCGATCCAGCCGACGGCGTGGTGACGATGATGATGTTCCACCGACGCAGGGCTTCGCCTAAGCTCCGCAACGGTATTATCGAGGTGTAATATGGTGGAGGGGGCACCGCACACGGCTAAAATATCGTATATCCAGTGTGTCCATGGGGTGCCCCTCTGCCCCCGTATATAAAGGAGCAAGGGGGAGGCCGCCGGCCTAGGGAGGAGAGGCACGCCAGGAGGGGGAGTCCTACTCCCACCGGGAGTAGGACTCCTCCTTTCCTTGTTGGAATAGGAAAAGGGAAGGGGAAAGAAGAAAGAAGGAAGGGGGCGCCCCCCTCCCTAGTCCAATTCGGACTAGCCCATGGGGAGGGGTGCGGCCACCTTTTGGGGTCTTTCTCTCCTTTCCCGTATGGCCCATTAAGGCCCAATACGAATTCCCGTAACTCTCCGGTACTCCGAAAAATACCCGAATCACTCGAAACCTTTCTGAAGTCCGAATATAGTCGTCCAATATATCGATCTTTACATCTCGGCCATTTCGAGACTCCTCGTCATGTCCCCGATCTCATCCGGGACTCCGAACTCCTTCGGTACATCAACATACATAAACTCATAATAAAACTGTCATCGTAACGTTAAGCGTGCGGACCCTACGGGTTCGAGAACTATGTAGACATGACCGAGACACCTCTCCGGTCAATAACCAATAGCGGGACCTGGATGCCCATATTGGCTCCCACATATTCTACGAAGATCTTTATCGGTCAGACCGCATAACAACATACGTTGTTCCCTTTGTCATCGGTATGTCACTTGCCCGAGATTCGATCGTCGGTATCTCGGTACCTAGTTCAATCTCGTTACCGGCAAGTCTCTTTACGCGTTCCGTAATACATCATCCCGCAACTAACTCATTAGTCACAATGCTTGCAAGGCTTATAGTGATGTGCATTACTGAGTGGGCCCAGGGATACCTCTCCGACAATCGGAGTGACAAATTCTAATCTCGAAATACGCCAACCCAACAAGTACCTTTGGAGACACCTGTAGAGCACCTTTATAATCACCCATTTACGTTGTGACGTTTGGTAGCACACAAAGTGTTCCTCCGGTAAACGGGAGTTGCATAATCTCATAGTCATAGGAACATGTATAAGTCATGAAGAAAGCAATAGCAACATACTAAACGATCGGGTGCTAAGCTAACGGAATGGGTCAAGTCAATCACGTCATTCTCCTAATGAGGTGATCCCGTTAATCAAATGACAACTCATGTCTATGGCTAGGAAACATAACCATCTTTGATTAACGAGCTAGTCAAGTAGAGGCATACTAGTGACACTCTGTTTGTCTATGTATTCACACATGTATTATGTTTCCGGTTAATACAATTCTAGCATGAATAATAAACATTTATCATGATATAAGGAAATATATAATACTTTATTATTGCCTCTAGGGCATATTTCCTTCAGTCTCCCACTTGCACTAGAGTCAATAATCTAGTTCACATCGCCATGTGATTTAACATCAATAATTCACATCACCATGTGATTAACACCCATAGTTCACATCTCTATGTGACCAACACTCAAAGGGTTTACTAGAGTCAATAATCTAGTTCACATCACTATGTGATTATCACCCAAAGAGTACTAAGGTGTGATCATGTTTTGATTGTGAGATAATTTTAGTCAACGGGTCTGTCACATTCAGATCCGTAAGTATATTTGCAAATTTCTATGTCTGCAATGCTCTGCACGGAGCTACTCTAGCTAATTGCTCCCACTTTCAATATGTATCTAGACCGAGACTAAGAGTCATCTAGATTAGTGTCAAAACTTGCATCGACGTAACCCTTTACGACGAACCTTTTGTCACTTCCATAATCGAGAAACATGTCCTTATTCCACTAAGGATAATTTTGACCGCTGTCCAGTGATCTACTCCTAGATCACTATTGTACTCCCTTGCCAAAATCAGTGTAGGGTATACAATAGATCTGGTACACAGCATGGCATACTTTATAGAACCTATGGCCAAGGCATAGGGAATGACTTTCATTCTCTTTCTATCTTCTGCCGTGGTCGGGTTTTGAGTCTTACTCAATTTCACACCTTGTAACACAGGCAAGAACTCTTTCTTTGACTGTTCTATTTTGAACTACTTCAAAATCTTGTTAAGGTATGTACTCATTGGAAAAACTTATCAAGCGTTTTGATCTATCTCTATAGATCTTGATGCTCAATATGTAAGCAGCTTCACCGAGGTCTTTCTTTTGAAAAACTCCTTTCAAACACTCCTTTATGCTTTGCAGAATAATTCTACATTATTTCCGATCAACAATATGTCATTCACATATACTTATCAGAAAATACTGTAGTGCTCCCACTCACTTTCTTGTAAATACAGGCTTCACCGCAAGTCTGTATAACACTATATCCTTTGATCAACTTATCAAAGCGTATATTCCAACTCCGAGATGCTTGCACCAGTGCATAGATGGATCGCTGGAGCTTGCATATTTTGTTAGCACCTTTAGGATTGACAAAACCTTCTGGTTGCATCATATACAACTCTTCTTTAATAAATCCATTAAGGAATGCAGTTTTGTTTATCCATTTGCCAGATTTCATAAAATGCGGCAATTGCTAACATGATTCAGACAGACTTAAGCATAGATACGAGTGAGAAACTCTCATCGTAGTCAACACCTTAAACTTGTCGAAAACCTTTTGCGGCAATTCTAGCTTTGTAGATAGTAACACTACTATCAGCGTCCGTCTTCCTCTTGAAGATCCATTTAATCTCAATGGTTCGCCGATCATTGGGCAAGTCAATCAAAGTCCATACTTTGTTCTCATACATGGATCTCATCTCAGATTTCATGGCTTCAAGCCATTTTGCGGAATCTGGGCTCACCATCGCTTCTTCATAGTTCGTAGGTTCGTCATGGTCTAGTAACATAACCTCCAAAACAGGATTACCGTCCCACTCTGGTGCGGATCTTACCCTGGTTTACCTACGAGGTTTGGTAGTAACTTGATCTGAAGTTACATGATCATCATCATTAACTTCCTCACTAATTGGTGTAGGAGTCACAGGAACAGATTTCTGTGATGAACTACTTTCCAATAAGGGAGCAGGTACAGTTACCTCATCAAGTTCTTTGGCAGTAACTTGATCTGAAGTTACATGATCATCATCATTAACTTCCTCACTAATTGGTGTAGGAGTCACAGGAACAGATTTCTGTGATGAACTACTTTCCAATAAGGGAGCAGGTACAGTTACCTCATCAAGTTCTACTTTCCTCCCACTCACTTCTTTCGAGAGAAACTCCTTCTCTAGAAAGGATCCATACTAAGCAACGAATGTCTTGCCTTCGGATCTGTGATAGAAGGTGTACCCAACTGTCTCCTTTGGGTATCCTATGAAGACACATTTCTCCGATTTGGGTTTGAGCTTATCAGGATGAAACTTTTTCACATAAGCATCGCAACCCCAAACTTTAAAAAACGACAACTTTGGTTTCTTGCCAAACCACAGTTCATAAGGCGTCGTCTCATCGGATTTTGATGGTGCCCTATTTAACGTGAATGTAGCTGTCTCTAATGCATAACCCCAAAACGATAGTGGTAAATTGGTAAGAGACATCATAGATTGCACTATATCCAATAAAGTACGTTTATGACGTTCGGACACACCATTATGCTGTGGTGTTCCAGGTGGCGTGAGTAGTGAAACTATTTCACATTGTTTTAACTGAAGGCCAAACTCGTAACTAAAATACTCTTCTCCACGATCAAATCGTAGAAACTTTATTTTCTTGTTACGATGATTTCGCTTCACTCTGAAATTATATGAACTTTTCAAATGTTTCAGACTTCTGTTTCATTAAGTAGATATACCCATATCTGCTCAAATCATCTGTGAAGATCAGAAAATAATGATACCTGCTACAAGCCTCAATATTCATCGGACCACATACATCTGTATGTATGATTTCCAACAAATCTGTTGCTCTCTCCATAGTTCCGGAGAACGGCGTTTTAGTCATCTTGCCCATGAGGCACGGTTCGCAAGCATCAAGTGATTCATAATCAAGTGATTCCAAAATCCCATCAGTATGGAGTTTCTTCATGCGCTTTACACCAATATGACCTAAACGGCAGTGCCACAAATAAGTTGCACTATCATTATTAACTTTGCATCTTTTGGCTTCATTATTATGAATATGTGTATCACTACGATCGAGATCCAACAAACCATTTTCGTTGGTGTGTATGACCATAGAAGGTTTTTATTCATGTAAACAGAACAACAATTGTTCTCTAACTTAAATGAATAACCGTATTGCAATAAACATGATCAAATCATATTCATGCTCAACGCAAACACCAAATAACACTTATTTAGTTTCAACACTAATCCCGAAAGTATGGGGAGTGTGCGATGATGATCATATCAATCTTGGAACTACTTCCAACACACATCGTCACCTCGCCTTTTACTAGTCTCTGTTTATTCTGCAACTCCCGTTTTCGAGTTACAACTCTTTAGCAACTGAACCAGTATCAAATACTGAGGGGTTGCTATAAACACTAGTAAGTACACATCAATAACATGTATATCCAATATACCTTTTTTCACTTTGCCATCCCTCTTATCCACCAAATACTTGGGGCAGTTCCACCTCCAGTGACCAGTTCCTTTGCAGTAGAAGCACTTAGTCTCAGGCTTAGGTACAGACTTGGGCTTCTTCACTTGAGTAGCAACTTGCTTGCCGTTCTTTTTGAAGTTCCCCTTCTTCCCTTTGCCCTTTTCTTGAAACTAGTGGTCTCGTCAACCATCAACACTTGAAGTGGTCTCGTCAACCATCAACACTTGATGTTTTTCTTGATTTCTACCTTCGTCGATTTCAGCATCACGAAGAGCTCGGGAATTACTTTCGTCATCCCTTGCATATTATAGTTCATCACGAAGTTCTACTAACTTGGTGATGGTGACTAGAGAATTCTGTCAATCACTATTTTATCTGGAAGATTAACTCCCACTTGATTCAAGCGATTGTAGTACCCAGACAATCTGAGCACATGCTCACTAGTTGAGCGATTCTCCTCCATCTTTTAGCTATAGAACTTGTTGGAGACTTCATATCTCTCAACTCGGGTATTTTCTTGAAATATTAACTTCAACTCCTGGAACATCTTATATGGTCCATGACGTTCAAAACGTCTTTGAAGTCCCGATTCTAAGCCGTTAAGCATGGTGCACTAAACTATCAAGTAGTCATCATATTGAGCTAGCCAAACGTTCATAACGTCTGCATCTGCTCCTGCAATAGGTCTGTCACCTAGCGGTGCATCAAGGACATAATTTTTCTGTGCAGCAATGAGGATAATCCTCAGATCACGGATCCTATCCGCATCTTTGCTACTAACATCTTTCAACATAATTTTTCTCTAGTAACATATCAAAAATAAACACAGGGAAGCAACAACGCGAGCTATTGATCTACAACATAATTTGCAAAATACTATCAGGACTAAGTTCATGATAAATTTAAGTTCAATTAATCATATTACTTAAGAACTCCCACTTAGATAGACATCCCTCTAATCATCTAAGTGATTACGTGATCCAAATCAACTAAACCATGTCCGATTAACACGTGAGATGGACTAGTTTCAATGGCGAACATCACTATGTTGATCATATCTACTATATGATTCACGCTCGACCTTTCGGTCTCTGTGTTCCGAGGCCATATCTGTATATGCTAGGCTCGTCAAGTTTAACCTGAGTATTCCGCGTGTGCAACTGTTTTGCACCCGTTGTATTTGAACGTAGAGCCTATCACACCCGATTAACACGTGGTGTCTCAGCACGAAGAACTTTCGCAACGGTGCATACTCAGGGAGAACACTTTATCTTCAAATTTTAGTGAGAGATCACCTTATAATGCTACCGTCAATCAAAGCAAGATAAGATGCATAAAGGATTAACATCACATGCAATCAATATAAGTGATATGATATGGCCATCATCATCTTGTGCTTGTGATCTCCATCTCCGAAGCACCGTGCTTGTGATCTCCATCTCCGAAGCACCGTCATGATCACCATCGTCACCGGCGCGACACCTTGATCTCCATCGTAGTATCGTTGTCGTCTCGCCAACTAATTTCTTTTACGACTATCGCTACCGCTTAGTGATAAAGTAAAACTATTACATGGCGATTGCATCTCATACAATAAAGCGATAACCATATGGCTCCTGCCAGTTGCCGATAACTCGGTTACAAAACATGATCATCTCATACAATAAAATATAGCATCATGTCTTGACCATATCACATCACAACATGCCCTGCAAAAACAAGTTAGACGTCCTCTACTTTGTTGTTGCAAGTTTTATGTGGCTGCTACGGGCTTAGCAAGAACCATTCTTACCTACGCATGAAAACCACAACGATAGTTTGTCAAGTTGGTGATGTTTTAACCTTCGCAAGGACCAGGCGTAGCCACACTCGGTTCAACTAAAGTGAGAGAGACAGACACCCGCCAATCACCTTTAAGCAACGAGTGCTCCGAACGGTGAAACCAGTCTCGCGTAAGCGTACGCGTAATGTCGGTCCGGGCCGCTTCATCTCACAATACCGCTGAACCAAAGTATGACATGCTGGTAAGCAGTATGACTTATATCGCCCACAACTCACTTGTGTTCTACTCGTGCATAGCATCAACGCATAAAACCAGGCTCGGATGCCACTGTTGGGTAACGTAGTAATTTCAAAAATTTCCCTACGCACATGCAAGATCATGGTGATGCATAGCAACGAGAGGGGAGAGTGTTGTCCACGTACCCTCGTAGACCGACAGCGGAAGCGTTATCACAACGCAGTTGATGTAGTCGTACGTCTTCACGATCCGACCGATCAAGTACCGAACGTACGGCACCTCCAAGTTCTACACACGTTCAGCTCGATGACGTCCCTCGAACTCCGATCCAGCCGAGTGTTGAGGGAGAGTTTCGTCAGCACGACGGCGTGGTGACGATGATGATGTTCCACCGACGCAGGGCTTCGCCTAAGCTCCGCAACGGTATTATCGAGGTGTAATATGGTGGAGGGGGCACCGCACACGGCTAAAATATCGTATATCCAGTGTGTCCATGGGGTGCCCCTCTGCCCCCGTATATAAAGGAGCAAGGGGGAGGCCGCCGGCCTAGGGAGGAGAGGCGCGCCAGGAGGGGGAGTCCTACTCCCACCGGGAGTAGGACTCCTCCTTTCCTTGTTGGAATAGGAGAAGGGAAGGGGAAAGGAGAAAGAAGGAAGGGGGCGCCCCCCCTCCCTAGTCCAATTCGGACTAGCCCATGGGGAGGGGTGCGGCCACCTTTTGGGGTATTTCTCTCCTTTCCCGTATGGCCCATTAAGGCCCAATACGAATTCCCGTAACTCTCCGGTACTCCGAAAAATACCTGAATCACTCGGAACCTTTCCGAAGTCCGAATATAGTCGTACAATATATCGATCTTTACGTCTCAGCCATTTCGAGACTCCTCGTCATGTCCCCGATCTCATCCGGGACTCCGAACTCCTTCGGTACATCAAAACACATAAACTCATAATAAAACTGTCATCGTAACGTTAAGCGTGCGGACCCTACGGGTTCGAGAACTATGTAGACATGACCGAGACACCTCTCCGGTCAATAACCAATAGCGGGACCTGGATGCCCATATTGGCTCCCACATATTCTACGAAGATCTTTATCGGTCAGACCGCATAACAACATACGTTGTTCCCTTTGTCATCGGTATGTCACTTGCCCGAGATTCGATCGTCGGTATCTCGGTACCTAGTTCAATCTCGTTACCGGCAAGTCTCTTTACGCGTTCCGTAATACATCATCCCGCAACTAACTCATTAGTCTCAATGCTTGCAAGGCTTATAGTGATGTGCATTACCGAGTGGGCCCAGAGATACCTCTCCGACAATCGGAGTGACAAATCCTAATCTCGAAATACGCCAACCCAACAAGTACCTTTGGAGACACCTGTAGAGCACCTTTATAATCACCCATTTACGTTGTGACGTTTGGTAGCACACAAAGTGTTCCTCCGGTAAACGGGAGTTGCATAATCTCATAGTCATAGGAACATGTATAAGTCATGAAGAAAGCAATAGCAACATACTAAACGATCGGGTGCTAAGCTAACGGAATGGGTCAAGTCAATCACGTCATTCTCCTAATGAGGTGATCCCGTTAATCAAATGACAACTCATGTCTATGGCTAGGAAACATAACCATCTTTGATTAACGAGCTAGTCAAGTAGAGGCATACTAGTGACACTCTGTTTGTCTATGTATTCACACATGTATTATGTTTCCGGTTAATACAATTCTAGCATGAATAATAAACATTTATCACAATATAAGGAAATATATAATACTTTATTATTGCCTCTAGGGCATATTTCCTTCAGTTGGGCCATACGGGAATAGAGGAGAGAGGCCAAAAGGAAGGAGGCGCGCACCCCCCTCTAGTCCGAATTGGACAAGGGGTGCAGCCCCCTTTTCCTTCTCCCTCTCCCCCTCTTTCCTTCTCTCCTACTCCAACAAGGAAATGAGGAGTCCTACTCCCACCGGGAGTAGGACTCCCCCCTTGGCGCGCCCTCCTCCTTGGCCGGCCGCCTTCCCCCTTGCTCCTTTATATACGGGGGCAGGGGGCGCCCCATAGACACAACAATTGATCATTGATCTCTTAGCCCTGTGCGGTGCCCCCCTCCACCATATTACACCTCGATAATATCGTAGCAGTGCTTAGGCGAAGCCCTGCGTCGGTAGAACATCATCATCGTCACCACGCCGTCGTGCTGACGAAACTCTCCCTCAACACTCGGCTGGATCGGAGTTCGAGGGACGTCATCGAGCTGAACGTGTGCTGAACTCGGAAGTGCCGTACGTTCGGTACTTGATCGGTCGGATCGTGAAGACGTACGACTACATCAACCGCGTTGTGTTAACGCTTCCGCTTTCGGTCTACGAGGGTACGTGGACAACACTCTCCCCTCTCGTTGCTATGCATCACCATGATCTTGCGTGTGCGTAGGAATTTTTTTGAAATTACTACGTTCCCCAACAGTGGTATCAGAGCCTGATTTTATGCGTAGATGTCATATGCACGAGTAGAACACAAGTGAGTTGTGGGCGATATAAGTCATACTGCTTACCAGCATGTCATACTTTGGTTCGGCGGTATTGTTGGATGAAGTGGCCCGGACCGACATTACGCGTACGCTTACGCGAGACTGGTTCTTCCGACGTGCTTTGCACAGAGGTGGCTGGCGGGTGTCAGTTTCTCCAACTTTAGTTGAACCGAGTGTGGCTACGCCCGGTCCTTGCGAAGGTTAAAACAGCACCAACTTGACAAACTATCGTTGTGGTTTTGATGCGTAGGTAAGAACGGTTCTTGCTAAGCCCGTAGCAGCCACGTAAAACTTGCAACAACAAAGTAGAGGACGTCTAACTTGTTTTTGCAGGGCATGTTGTGATGTGATATGGTCAAAGCATGATGCTAAATTTATTGTATGAGATGATCATGTTTTGTAACCGAGTTATCGGCAACTGGCAGGAGCCATATGGTTGTCGCTTTATTGTATGCAATGCAATCGCCATGTAATGCTTTACTTTATCACTAAGTGGTAGCGATAGTCGTAGAAGCATAAGATTGGCGAGACGACAACGATGCTATGATGGAGATCAAGGTGTCGCGCCGGTGACGATGGTGATCATGACGGTGCTTCGGAGATGGAGATCACAAGCACAAGATGATGATGGCCATATCATATCACTTATATTGATTGCGTGTGATGTTTATCTTTTATGCATCTTATCTTGCTTTGATTGACGGTAGCATTATAAGATGATCCCTCACTAAATTATCAAAGTATAAGTGTTCTCCTTGAGTATGCACCGTTGCGAAAGTTCTTCGTGCTGAGACACCACATGATGATCGGGTGTGATAGGCTCTACGTTCAAATACAACGGGTGCAAAACAGTTGCACACGCGGAATACTCAGGTTAAACTTGACGAGCCTAGCATATAACAGATATGGCCTCGGAACACGGAGACCGAAAGGTCGGGCGTGAATCATATAGTAGATATGATCAACATAGTGATGTTCAACGTTGAAACTACTCCATCTCACGTGATGATCGGACATGGTTTAGTTGATATGGATCACGTGATCACTTAGAGGATTAGATGGATGTCTATCTAAGTGGGAGTTCTTAAGTAATTTGATTAATTGAACTTAAATTTATCATGAACTTAGTCCTGATAGTATTTTGCAAATTATGTTGTAGATCAATAGCTCGCGTTGTTGCTTCCCTATGTTTATTTTGATATGTTCCTAGAGTAAAATTATGTTGAAAGATGTTAGTAGCAATGATGTGGATTGGATCCATGATCTGAGGATTATCCTCATTGCTGCACAGAAGAATTATGTCCTTGATGCACCGCTAGGTGACAGACCTATTGCAGGAGCAGATGCAGACGTTATGAACGTTTGGCTAGCTTAATATGATGACTACTTGATAGTTTAGTGCACCATGCTTAACGGCTTAGAATCGGGACTTCAAAGACATTTTGAACGTCATGGACCATATGAGATGTTCCAGGAGTTGAAGTTAATATTTCAAGCAAATACCTGAGTTGAGAGATATGAAGTCTCCAACAAGTTCTATAGCTAAAAGATGGAGGAGAATAGCTCAAGCAGTGAGCATGTGCTCAGATAGTCTGGGTACTACAATCGCTTGAATCAAGTGGGAGTTAATCTTCCAGATAAAATAGTGATTGACAGAATTCTCTAGTCACCATCACCAAGTTAGTAGAACTTCGTGATGAACTATAGTATGCAAGGGATGACGAAAGTAATTCCCGAGCTCTTCGTGATGCTGAAATCAACGAAGGTAGAAATTAAGAAAAACATCAAGTGTTGATGGTTGACGAGGCCACTAGTTTCAAGAAAAGGGCAAAGGGAAGAAGGGGAACTTCAAGAAGAACGGCAAGCAAGTTGCTTCTCAAGTGAAGAAGCCTAAGTCTGGTCCTAAGCCTGAGACTAAGTGCTTCTACTACAAAGGGACTGGTCACTGGAAGCGGAACTACCCCAAGTATTTGGTGGATAAGAAGGATGGCAAAGTGAACAAAGGTATATTGGATATACATGTTATTGATGTGTACTTTACTAGTGTTTATAGCAACCCCTCGGCATTTGATACTGGTTCAGTTGCTAAGAGTAGTAACTCGAAACAGGAGTTGCGGAATGAACAGACTAGTTAAGGGTGAAGTGACGATGTGTGTTGGAAGTGGTTCCAAGATTGATATGATCATCATCGCACGCTCCCTACACTTTCAAGATTAGTGTTGAACCTAAATAAGTGTTATTTGGTGTTTGCGTTGAGCATGAATATGATTTGATCATGTTTATTGCAATACGGTTATTCATTTAAGTTAGAGAATAATTGTTGTTCTATTTACATGAATAAAACCTTCAATGGTCATACTGTTGGAAATATGCCCTAGAGGCAATAATAAATGGTTATTATTATATTTCTTTGTTCATGATAATTGTCTATTGTTCATGCTATAATTGTGTTATCCGGAAATCGTAATACATGTGTGAATACATAGACCACAATGTGTCCCTAGTAAGCCTCTAGTTGACTAGCTCATTGATCAACAGATAGTCATGGTTTCCTGGCTATGGACATTGGATGTCATTGATAACGGGATCACATCATTAGGAGAATGATGTGATGGACAAGAACCAATCCTAAGCATAGCACAAAAGATCGTGTAGTTCGTTTGCTAGAGCTTTTCCAATGTCAAGTATCTTTTCCTTAGACCATGAGATCGTGCAACTCCCGGATACCGTAGGAGTGCTTTGGGTGTGCCAAACGTCACAACGTAACTGGGTGACTATAAAGGTACACTACGGGTATCTCCGAAAGTGTCTGTTGAGTTGGCACGGATCGAGGCTGGGATTTGTCACTCCGTATGACGGAGAGGTATCTCTGGGCCCACTCGGTAATGCATCACCATAATGAGCTCAATGTGACTAAGGAGTTAGCCACGGGATCATGCATTACGGTACAAGTAAAGTGACTTGCTGGTAACGAGATTGAACAAGGTATTGGGATACCGACGATCGAATCTCGGGCAAGTAACATACCGATTGACAAAGGGAATTGTATACGGGATTGATTGAATCCTCGACATCGTGGTTCATCCGATGAGATCATCGTGGAATATGTGGGAGCCAACAAGGGTATCCAGATCCCGCTGTTGGTTATTGACCGGAGAGGCGTCTCGGTCATGTCTGCATGTCTCCCGAACCCGTAGGGTCTACACACTTAAGGTTCGGTGACGCTAGGGTTGTAGAGATATTAGTATGCGGAAACCCGAAAGTTGTTTGGAGTCCTGGATGAGATCCCGGACGTCACGAGGAGTTCCGGAATGGTCCGGAGGTGAACAATTATATATAGGAAGTCCAGTTTCGGCCACCGGGAAAGTTTTGGGGGTTATCGGTATTGTACCGGGACCACCGGGTGGGGCCACCTATCCCGGAGGGCCCCATGGGCTGAAGTGGGAAGGGAACCAGCCCTTAGTGGGCTGGGGCAACCCCCCTTGGGCCTCCCCCTGCGCCTAGGGTTGGAAACCCTAGGGGTGGGGGGCGCCCCACTTGGCTTCGGGGGGAAGCCACCCCCCCTTCCCCCTTGGCCGCCGCCCCCCCTTTGTAGATGGGTTCCAGGGCCGGCGCCCCCCTCCAGGGGGCCTATATATAGTGGGGGGAGGGAGGGCAGCAAGACCACAGCCCCTGGCGCCTCCCTCTCCCCCTACAACACCTCTCCCTCCCGCTTGCGCTTGGCGAAGCCCTGCCGGGATCCCGCTACTTCCACCACCACGCCGTCGTGCTGCTGGATCTCCATCAACCTCTCCTCCCCCCTTGCTGGATCAATAAGGAGGAGACGTCGCTGCTCCGTACGTGTGTTGAACGCGGAGGTGCCGTCCGTTCGGCACTCGGTCATCGGTGATTTGGATCACGGCGAGTACGACTCCATCAACCCCGTTCATTAGAACGCTTCCGCTCGCGATCTACAAGGGTATGTAGATGCACTCCTTTCCCCTCGTTGCTAGTATACTCCATAGATGGATCTTGGTGATGCGTAGGAAATTTTAAAATTCTGCTACGATCCCCAACAGTGGCATCATGAGCCAGGCCTATGCGTAGTTACTATGCACGAGTAGAACACAAAGCAGTTGTGGGCGTAGATGTTGCCAATTCTTCTTGCCGCTACTAGTCTTATCTTGTTTCGGCGGTATTGTGGGATGAAGCGGCCCGGACCGACCTTACACGTACGCTTACGTGAGACAGGTTCCACTGACTGATATGCACTAGTTGCATAAGGTGGCTAGCGGGTGTGTGTCTCTCCCACTTTAGTCGGAACGGATTCGATGAAAAGGGTCCTTATGAAGGGTAAATATAAATTGGCATATCACGTTGTGGTTTTACGTAGGTAAGAAACGTTCTTGCTAGAAACCTATACAAGCCACGTAAAAACTTGCAACAACAATTAGAGGACGTCTAACTTGTTTTTGCAGCATGTGCTATGTGATGTGATATGGCCAGAAGATGTGATGAATGATATATGTGATGTATGAGATTGATCATATTCTTGTAATAGGAATCATGACTTGCATGTCGATGAGTATGACAACCGGCAGGAGCCATAGGAGTTGTCTTTATTTTTTGTATGACCTGCGTGTCATTGAATAACGCCATGTAAATTACTTTACTTTGTTGCTAAACGCGTTAGCCATAGAAGTAGAAGTAATCGTTGGCGTGACAACTTCATGAAGACACAATGATGGAGATCATGATGATGGAGATCATGGTGTCATGCCGGTGACGAAGATGATCATGGTGCCCCGAAGATGGAGATCAAAGGAGCAAAATGATATTGGCCATATCATGTCACTATTTGATTGCATGTGATGTTTATCATGTTTTGCATCTTATTTGCTTAGAACGACGGTAGTACGTAAGATGATCCCTTATAATAATTTCAAGAAAGTGTTCCCCTAACTATGCACCGTTGCGAAGGTTCGTTGTTTCGAAGCACCACGTGATGATCGGGTGTGATAGATTCTAACGTTCGCATACAACGGGTGTTGACGAGCCTAGCATGTACAGACATGGCCTCGGAACACACGCAATACACTTAGGTTGACTTGACGAGCCTAGCATGTACAGACATGGCCTCAGAACACGGAGGACCGAAAGGTCGAGCGTGAGTCGTATAGAAGATACGATCAACATGGAGATGTTCACCGATCTTGACTAGTCCGTCTCACGTGATGATCGGACACGGCCTAGTTAACTCGGATCATGTTTCACTTAGATGACTAGAGGGATGTCTATCTGAGTGGGAGTTCATTAAATAATTTGATTATATGAACTTAATTATCATTAACTTAGTCTAAAATCTTTACAATATGTCTTGTAGATCAAATGGCCCACGTTTTCCTCAACTTCAACGCGTTCCTAGAGAAAACCAAGCTGAAAGATGATGGCAATAACTATACGGACTGGGTCCGGAACCTGAGGATCATCCTCATAGCTGCCAAGAAAGATTATGTCCTAGAAGCACCGCTAGGTGAAGCAGCAATCCCAGAGAACCAAGACGTTATGAACGCTTGGCAATCACGTGCTGATGATTACTCCCTCGTTCAGTGCGGCATGCTTTACAGCTTAGAACCGGGGCTCCAAAAGCGTTTTGAGAAACATGGAGCATATGAGATGTTCGAAGAGCTGAAAATGGTTTTCCAAGCTCATGCCCGGGTCGAGAGATATGAATTCTCCGACAAGTTCTTCAGCTGTAAAATGGAGGAAAATAGTTCTGTTAGTGAGCACATACTCAGAATGTCTGGGTTACACAACCGCTTGTCTCAGCTGGGAGTTAATCTCCCGGATGACGCGGTCATTGACAGAATCCTTCAGTCGCTTCCACCAAGCTACAAGAGCTTTGTGATGAACTTCAATATGCAGGGGATGGAAAAGACCATTCCTGAGGTATATTCAATGCTGAAATCAGCGGAGGTGGAGATCAGAAAGGAACATCAAGTGTTGATGGTGAATAAAACCACTAAGTTCAAGAAAGGCAAGGGTAAGAAGAACTTCAAGAAGGACGGCAAGGGAGTTGTCGCGCCCGGTAAGCCAGTTGCCGGGAAGAAGTCAAAGAATGGACCCAAGCCTGAGACTGAGTGCTTTTATTGCAAGGGAAGTGGTCACTGGAAGCGGAACTGCCCCAAATACTTAGCGGACAAGAAGGCCGGCAACACCAAAGGTATATGTGATATACATGTAATTGATGTGTACCTTACCAGTACTCGTAGTAGCTCCTGGGTATTTGATACCGGTGCGGTTGCTCATATTTGTAACTCAAAACAGGAACTGCGGAATAAACGGAGACTGGCGAAGGACGAGGTGATGATGCGCGTCAGGAATGGTTCCAAGGTCGATGTGATCGCTGTCGGCGCGCTACCTCTACATTTACCTACGAGATTAGTTTTAAACCTCAATAATTGTTATTTAGTGCCAGCTTTGAGCATGAACATTGTATCTGGATCTCGTTTAATTCGAGATGGCTACTCATTTAAATCCGAGAATAATGGTTGTTCTATTTATTTGAGAGATATGTTTTATGGTCATGCCCCGCTGGTCAATGGTTTATTCCTGATGAATCTCGAACGTGATGTTACACATATTCATAGTGTGAATACCAAAAGATGTAAAGTTGATAACGATAGTCCCACATACTTGTGGCACTGCCGCCTTGGTCACATTGGTGTCAAACGCATGAAGAAGCTCCATGCAGATGGACTTTTGGAGTCTCTTGATTACGAATCATTTGACACATGCGAACCATGCCTCATGGGTAAGATGACCAAGACTCCGTTCTCCGGAACAATGGAGCGAGCGACCAATCTATTGGAAATCATACATACCGATGCGTGCGGTCCAATGAGTGTTGAGGCTCGCGGAGGATATCGTTATGTTCTCACTCTCACTGATGACTTAAGTAGATATGGGTATGTCTACCTAATGAAACACAAGTCTGAAACCTTTGAAAAGTTCAAGGAATTTCAGAGTGAGGTTGAGAATCAACGTGACAGAAAAATAAAGTTCTTACGATCAGATCGTGGTGGAGAATATTTAAGTCACGAATTTGGTACGCACTTAAGGAAATGTGGAATCGTTTCACAACTCACGCCGCCTGGAACACCTCAGCGAAATGGTGTGTCCGAACGTCGTAATCGCACTCTATTGGATATGGTGCGATCTATGATGTCTCTTACCGATCTACCGCTCTCATTTTGGGGCTATGCTTTAGAGACTGCCGCATTCACTTTAAATAGGGCTCCGTCGAAATCCGTTGAGATGACACCGTATGAATTATGGTTTGGGAAGAAACCTAAGCTGTCGTTTCTAAAAGTTTGGGGATGCGATGCTTATGTCAAGAAACTTCAACCTGAAAAGCTCGAACCCAAGTCGGAAAAATGCGTCTTCATAGGATACCCCAAGGAAACTATTGGGTATACCTTCTACCTCATATCCGAAGGCAAGATCTTTGTTGCCAAGAACGGGTCCTTTCTAGAGAAAGAGTTTCTCTCGAAAGAATTGAGTGGGAGGAAAGTTGAACTTGATGAGGTGATAGTCACCCCTTCCGAACCGGAAAGTAGCGCAGCGCGGGAAGATGTTCCTGTGGTGCCTACACCGACTGGGGAGGAAGTTAATGATGATGATCATGAAGCTTCAGATCAAGTTGCTGCTGAACTTCGTAGGTCCACAAGGACACGTTCCGCACCAGAGTGGTACGGCAACCCTGTCCTGGAAATCATGTTGTTAGACAACGGTGAACCTTCGAACTATGAAGAAGCGATGGCGGGCCCGGATTCCGACAAATGGCTAGAAGCCATGAAATCCGAGATAGGATCCATGTATGAAAACGAAGTATGGACTTTGACTGACTTGCCCGATGATCGGCGAGCCATAGAAAATAAATGGATCTTTAAGAAGAAGACAGACGCGGATGGTAATGTGACCATCTATAAGGCTCGACTTGTCGCTAAGGGTTATCGACAAGTTCAAGGGGTTGACTACGATGAGACTTTCTCACCCGTAGCGAAGCTGAAGTCCGTCCGAATCATGTTAGCAATTGCTGCATTCTATGATTATGAGATATGGCAAATGGACGTCAAAACGGCATTCCTTAACGGCTTCCTTAAGGAAGAATTGTATATGATGCAGCCGGAAGGTTTTGTCGATCCTAAGAATGCTAACAAGGTATGCAAGCTCCAGCGCTCCATCTATGGACTAGTGCAAGCATCTCGGAGTTGGAACATTCGCTTTGATGAGATGATCAAAGCGTTTGGGTTTACACAGACTTATGGAGAAGCCTGTGTTTACAAGAAAGTGAGTGGGAGCTCTGTAGCATTTCTCTTATTATATGTGGATGACATACTATTGATGGGAAATGATATAGAATTCTTGGAAAGTATAAAGGCCTATTTCAATAAGTGTTTTTCAATGAAGGACCTTGGAGAAGCTGCTTATATATTAGGCATCAAGATCTATAGAGATAGATCAAGACGCCTCATTGGTCTTTCACAGAGTACATACCTTGACAAGATATTGAAGAAGTTCAATATGGATCAGTCCAAGAAGGGGTTCTTGCCTGTACTACAAGGTGTGCAATTGAGCACGGCTCAATGCCCGACCACGGCAGAAGATAGAGAAAAGATGAGTGTCATCCCCTATGCCTCGGCCATAGGGTCTATAATGTATGCCATGCTGTGTACCAGACTTGATGTAAACCTTGCCGTAAGTTTGGTAGGAAGGTACCAAAGTAATCCCGGCATGGAACACTGGACAGCGGTCAAGAATATCCTGAAGTACCTGAAGAGGACTAAGGATATGTTTCTCGTTTATGGAGGTGACGAAGAGCTCGTCGTAAAGGGTTACGTCGACGCTAGCTTCGACACAGATCTGGATGACTCGAAGTCACAAACCGGATACGTGTATATTTTGAATGGAGGGGCAGTAAGCTGGTGCAGTTGCAAGCAAAGCGTCGTGGCGGGATCTACATGTGAAGCGGAGTACATGGCAACCTCAGAGGCAGCGCAAGAAGCAATCTGGATGAAGGAGTTCATTACTGACCTAGGGGTGATTCCCAATGCGTCGGGCCCGATGACTCTCTTCTGTGACAACACTGGAGCTATTACCCTTGCGAAGGAGCCCAGATTTCACAAGAAGACCAGGCATATCAAGCGTCGCTTCAACTCCATTCGTGAAAGTGTTCAAAATGGAGACATAGATATTTGTAAAGTAC
This sequence comes from Triticum aestivum, assembly GCF_018294505.1. NCBI lineage: Eukaryota > Viridiplantae > Streptophyta > Magnoliopsida > Poales > Poaceae > Triticum > Triticum aestivum. Next base: position 447,768,899 of record NC_057802.1, on the reverse strand, counting down.
ATACGTACCTGAATGTAGTAGATCCGTTGACTAAACCTCTCCCTAGAGCAAAACATGATCAACACCAGGACGCTATGGGTGTTCGATTCATCACAATGTAACTAGATTATTGACTCTAGTGCAAGTGGGAGACTGTTGGAAATATGCCCTAGAGGCAATAATAAATGGTTATTATTATATTTCTTTGTTCATGATAATTGTCTATTGTTCATGCTATAATTGTGTTATCCGGAAATCGTAATACATGTGTGAATACATAGACCACAACGTGTCCCTAGTAAGCATCTAGTTGACTAGCTCGTTGATCAACAGATAGTCATGGTTTCCTGGCTATGGACATTGGATGTCATTGATAACGGGATCACATCATTAGGAGAATGATGTGATGGACAAGACCCAATCCTAAGCATAGCACAAAAGATCGTGTAGTTCGTTTGCTAGAGATTTTCCAATGTCAAGTATCTTTTCCTTAGACCATGAGATCGTGCAACTCCCGGATACCGCAGGAGTGCTTTGGGTGTGCCAAACGTCACAACGTAACTGGGTGACTATAAAGGTACACTACGGGTATCTCCGAAAGTGTCTGTTGAGTTGGCACGGATCGAGACTGAGATTTGTCACTCCGTATGACGGAGAGGTATCTCTGGGCCCACTCGGCAATGCATCATCATAATGAGCTCAATGTGACTAAGGAGTTAGCCACGGGATCATGCATTATGGTACGAGTAAAGTGACTTGCCGGTAACGAGATTGAACAAGGTATTGGGATACCGACGATCGAATCTCGGGCAAGTAACATACCGATTGACAAAGGGAATTGTATACGGGATTGATTGAATCCTCGACATCGTGGTTCATCCGATGAGATCATCGTGGAATATGTGGGAGCCAACATGGGTATCCAGATCCCGCTATTGGTTATTGACCGGAGAGGCGTCTCGGTCATGTCTGCATGTCTCCCGAACCCGTAGGGTCTACACACTTAAGGTTCGGTGACGCTAGGGTTGTAGAGATATTAGTATGCGGAAACACGAAAGTTGTTCGGAGTCCCGGATGAGATCCCGGACGTCACGAGGAGTTCCGGAATGGTCCGGAGGTGAAGAATTATATATAGGAAGTCCAGTTTCGGCCACCGGGAAAGTTTCGGGGGTTATCGGTATTGTACCGGGACCACCGGAAGGGTCCCGGGGGTCCACCAGGTGGGGCCACCTATCCCGGAGGTTGCCATGGGCTGAAGTGGGAAGGGAACCAGCCCTTAGTGGGCTGGGGCAACCCCCCTTGGGCCTCCCCCTGCGCCTAGGGTTGGAAACCCTAGGGGTGGGGGGCGCCCCACTTGGCTTGGGGGGGAAGCCACCCCCTTCCCCCTTGGCCGCCCCCCCTTGTAGATGGGTTCCAGGGCCGGCGCCCCCCCCCCCTCCAGGGGGCCTATATATAGTGGGGGAGGGAGGGCAGCAAGACCACAGCCCCTGGCGCCTCCCTCTCCCCCTGCAACACCTCTCCCTCCCGCTTGCGCTTGGCGAAGCCCTGCCGGGATCCCGCTACTTCCACCACCACGCTGTCGTGCTGCTGGATCTCCATCAACCTCTCCTTCCCCCTTGCTGGATCAAGAAGGAGGAGACGTCGATGCTCCGTGAGTGTGTTGAACGCGGAGGTGCCATCCGTTCGGCACTCGGTCATCGGTGATTTGGATCACGGCGAGTACGACTCCATGAACCCCGTTCATTAGAACGCTTCCGCTCGCGATCTACAAGGGTATGTAGATGCACTCCTTTCCCCTCGTTGCTAGTATACTCCATAGATGGATCTTGGTGATGCGTAGGAAATTTAAAATTCTGCTACGATCCCCAACACATACACCCAATGAAAATGATTTGATGGATCTCGATCGTAGTGATACACATATTCATAATATTGAAGCCAAAAGATGCAAAGTTAATAGGATAGTGCAACTTATTTGTGGCACTGCCGTTTAGGTCATATTGGTGTAAAGCGCAAGAAGAAACTCCATGCTGATGGGATTTTGGAATCACTTGATTATGAATCACTTGATGCTTGCGAACCATGCCTCTTGGGCAAGATGACTAAAACGCCGTTCTCCGGAACAATGGAGCAAGCAACAGATTTGTGGAAATCATACATACCGATGTATGTGGTCCGATGAATGTTGAGGCTCGTGGCGGATATCGATATTTTCTCACCTTCACAGATGATTTAAGCAGGTATGGTTATATCTACTTAATGAAACACAAGTCTGAAACATTTGAAACGTTCAAAGAATTTCAGAGTGAAGTGGAGAATCATCGTAACAAGAAAATAAAAGTTTCTACGATATGATCGCAGAGGTAAAATATTTGAGTTACGAGTTTGGCCTTCAATTAAAACAATGTGGAATAGTTTCACAAAATCATGCCACCTGGAACACCACAACATAATGGTGTGTCCGAACGTCATAACCGTACTTTATTGAATATAGCACAATCTATGATGTCTCTTACCGATTTGCCACTATCGGTTTGGGGTTATGCAATAGAGACAGCTGCATTCACGTTAAAACGGCACCATCTAAATCTGTTGAGACGACACCATATGAATTGTGGTTTGGCAAGAAACCAAAGTTGTCGTTTCTTAAAGGTTGGGGTTGCGATGCTTATGTGAAAAAGTTTCATCCTGATAAGCTCAAACCCAAATCGGAGAAATGTGTCTTCATAGGATACCCAAAGGAGACTGTTGGGTACACCTTCTATCACAGATCCGAAGGCAAGACATTCGTTGCTAAGAATGGATCCTTTCTAGAGAAGGAGTTTCTCTCGAAAGAAGTGAGTGGGAGGAAAGTAGAACTTGATGAGGTAACTGTACCTGCTCCCTTATTGGAAAGTTGTTCGTCACAGAAATCTGTTCCTGTGACTCCTACACCAATTAGTGAGGAAGCTAATGATGATGATCATGTAACTTCAGATCAAGTTACTACCGAACCTCGTAGGTCAACCAGAATGAAATCCGCACTAGAGTGGTACGGTAATCCAGTTCTGGAGGTCATGTTACTTGACCATGACGAACCTACGAACTATGAGGAAGCGATGATGAGCCCAGATTCCGCAAAATGGCTTGAGGCCATGAAACCTGAGATGGGATCCATGTATGAGAACAAAGTGTGGACTTTTGTTGACTTGCCCGGTGATCGGCAAGCCATATAAAATAAATGGATCTTCAAGAGGAAGACGGACGCTGATAGTAGTGTTACTATCTACAAAGCTAGAATTGTCGCAAAAAGGTTTTCGACAAGTTCAAGGTGTTGACTACGATGAGAGTTCCTCACTCGTATCTATGCTTAAGTCTGTCCGAATCATGTTAGCAATTGCCGCATTTTATGAAATCTGGCAAATGGATAAACAAATCTGCATTCCTTAATGGATTTTATAAAAGAGAGTTGTATATGATGCAACCAGAAGGTTTTGTCAACCCTAAAGGTGCTAACAAAATATGCAAGCTCCAGCGATCCATCTATGGACTGGTGCAAGCATCTCAGAGTTGGAATATACGCTTTGATAAGTTGATCAAAGGATATAGTTTTATACAGACTTGCGGTGAAGCCTGTATTTACAAGAAAGTGAGTGGGAGCACTACAGCATTTCTGATAAGTATATGTGAATGACATATTGTTGATCGAAAATAATGTAGAATTATTCTGCAAAGCATAAAGGAGTGTTTGAAAGGAGTTTTTCAAAGAAAGACCTCGGTGAAGCTGCTTACATATTGGGCATCAAGATCTATAGAGATAGATCAAGACGCTTGATAAGTTTTTTCAATGAATACATACCTTAACAAGTTTTTGAAGTAGTTCAAAATGGGACAGTCAAAGAAAGAGTTCTTGCCTGTGTTACAAGGTGTGAAATTGAGTAAGACTCAAAGCCCGACCACGGCAGAAGATAGAAAGAGAATGAAAGTCATTCCCTATGCCTCGGCCATAGGTTCTATAAAGTATGCCATGTTGTGTACCAGATCTATTGTATACCCTACACTGATTTTGTCAAGGGAGTACAATAGTGATCTAGGAGTAGATCACTGGACAGCGGTCAAAATTATCCTTACTGGAATAAGGATATGTTTCTCGATTATGGAGGTGACAAAAGGTTCGTCGTAAATGGTTACGTCGATGCAAGTTTTTACACAAATCTAGATGACTCTAAGTCTCGGTCTAGATACATATTGAAAGTGGGAGCAATTAGCTAGAGTAGCTTCGTCCAGAGCATTGTATACATATAAATTTGCAAAATACTTACGGATCTGAATGTGACAGACCCGTTGACTAAATTATCTCACAAGCAAAACATGATCACACCTTAGTACTCTTTGGGTGTTAATGACATAGCGATGTGAACTAGATTATTGACTCTAGTAAACCCTTTGGGTGTTGATCACATGACGATGTGAACTATGGGTGTTAATCACATGGTGATGTGAACTATTGATGTTAAATCACATGGCGATGTGAACTAGATTATTGACTCTAGTGCAAGTGGGAGACTGAAGGAAATATGCCCTAGAGGCAATAATAAAGTTATTATTTATTTCCTTATATCATGATAAATGTTTATTATCCATGCTAGAATTGTATTAACCGGAAACATAATACATGTGTGAATACATAGACACACAGAGTGTCACTAGTATGCCTCTACTTGACTAGCTCGTTGATCAAAGATGGTTAAGTTTCCTAGACATTGACATGGTTTGTCATTTGATTAACGGGATCACATCATTAGGAGAATGGTGTGATTGACTTGACCCATTCCGTTAGCTTAGCACTCGATCGTTTAGTATGTTGCTGTTGCTTTCTTCATGACTTATACATGTTCCTATGACTATGAGATTATGCAACTCCCGTTTACCGGAGGAACACTTTGTGTGCTACCAAACGTCACAACGTAACTGGGTGATTATAAAGGTGCTCTACAGGTGTCTCCGAAGGTACTTGTTGGGTTGGCATATTTCGAGATTAGGATTTGTCACTCCGATTGCCGAGGAGGTATCTCTCGGCCCACTCGGTAATGCACATCACTATAAGCCTTGCAAGCATTGCAACTAATGAGCTAGTTGCGAGATGATGTATTACGGAACGAGTAAAGAGACTTGCCGGTAACGAGATTGAATTAGGTATTGAGATACCGACGATCGAATCTCGGGCAAGTAACATACCGATGACAAAGGGAACAACGTATGTTGTTATGCGGTCTGACCGATAAAGATCTTCGTAGAATATGTGGGAGTCAATATGAGCATCCAGGTTCCGCTATTGGTTATTGACCGGAGACGTGTCTCGGTCATGTCTACATAGTTCTCGAACCCGTAGGGTCCGCACGCTTAAAGTTGGATGACAGTTATATTATGAGTTTATGTGTTTTGATGTACCGAAGGTAGTTCAGAGTCCCGGATGAGATCGGGGACATGACGAGGAGTCTCGAAATGGCCGAGACGTAAAGATCGATATATTGGACGACTATATTCGGACTTCGGAAAGGTTCCGAGTGATTCGGGTATTTATCAGAGTACCGGAGAGTTACGGGAATTCGCCGGGGAGAAGTGTTGGGCCTTATTGGGCCATACGGGAATAGAGGAGAGAGGCCAAAAGGAAGGAGGCGCGCACCCCCCCTCTGGTCCGAATTGGACAAGGGGTGCAGCCCCCTTTTCCTTCTCCCTCTCCCCCTCTTTCCTTCTCTCCTACTCCAACAAGGAAAGGAGGAGTCCTACTCCCGGTGCGAGTAGGACTCCCCCCTTGGCGCGCCCTCCTCCTTGCCGGCCGCCTCCCCCCTTGCTCCTTTATATATGGGGGCAGGGGGCACCCCATAGACACAACAATTGATCATTGATCTCTTAGCCGTGTGCGGTGCCCCCCTCCACCATATTACACCTCGATAATATCGTAGCAGTGCTTAGGCGAATCCCTGCGTCGGTAGAACATCATCATCATCATCACCACGCCGTCGTGCTGACGAAACTCTCCCTCAACACTCGGCTGGATCGGAGTTCGAGGGACGTCATCGAGCTGAACGTGTGCTGAACTCGGAGGTGTCGTACGTTCGGTACTTGATCGGTCGGATCGTGAAGACGTACGACTACATCAACCGCGTTGTGTTAACGCTTCCGCTTTCGGTCTACGAGGGTACGTGGACAACACTCTCCCCTCTCGTTGCTATGCATCACCATGATTTTGCGTGTGCGTAGGAATTTTTTTGAAATTACTACGTTCCCCAACAATAGGTTTGTTTCAGTTTTTATAGTGAAATGGGTTTATTTCACTTATGAAATGTGAAGCGTCGAAATTTAAATGTGTTTGAAATATATTCAGAATTGGTTTAGTTCTGAAGTTCTTGACGCCAAGAGTCCAAATATATAAAAGTTTGAAAAACAAGTCTATAGTTTAAAAGATATGGTTGATTTAAATTGTGTAAGAGAAAATAAAGTCTATGAATTTGTTCTACGGGTAGAGTGAGTGGAGAGACCTGCATGCGTATCTTCTCTGACAAAAGGTGTACTTTAGGGCCATTAAACTGACACTGATTGGACTAAAAAGAAAGATATAAGAAAAATAATAGTGTTATACATCTAGGTGGGCCATACATTCTTACCAAACTCAGAAAAAATGGATGGTCTCAGATGTACCGGTACCTAAGGCAACGTCGCAAAATGACTTTCGACTATCATGTACCCTAGCAACTCACAAGTAGGAAAATGGCTAGCCACAACTTTTGTTGGTGGCACGCCAGTTTCAATCAACGCACCACCATATTTTTGAAATAGTGGTGGCGTTGGATATTTGGTACGGCATTACTAAAACCAGAGTGGCGGTGTTGGGAAATTGTCGAACGCTAGTTATATGTGGGACCCACAGTTGGTATGATGCTTTGATACGTCTCCAACGTATCCATAATTTTTTATTGTTAGATGCTACATATTATAGTATCAGTCTTGGATGTTTTTATATGCAATTATATATTATTTTTTGGGACTAACCTATTAACCTAGTGCCCAGTGTCAGTTGTTGTTTTTTGCTTCTTTTTAGCTTTTAAGGAAATCAATATCAAACAGAGTCCAAATAGAGAAAAAAACTTCAAGCTTGTGGGCCCCTCGTGGCACCTCTTGACCTAATTCCGCCTCTATAAATTCTCAAATATTCCCCTGACATACGAGTGCCACCCGAAATACTTTTTCTGCCGCCGCAAGTTCCTATTCTAGCGAGATCCCATCTGAAGGCCTCCGCCGGAGGGGAAATTGATGACCCACAAGTATAGGGATCAATTGTAGCTCTTTTCGATAAGTAAGAGTGTCGAACCCAACGAGGAGCAGAAGGAAATGACAAGTAGTTTTCAGTAAGGTAATGTCTGCAAGTGCTGAAATTGTAAGTAGTGGAGTAGTTTGATAGCAAGATAAATTATAACGAGCAAGTAATGATAGTAGTAACAAAAGTGCAGCAAGGTAGCCCAATCCTTTTGAGGCAAAGGACATGCCAAAACGGTCTCTTATAGTGAGCAAAGCATTCTTGAGGGTACACGGGAATTTCATCTAGTCACTTTCATCATGTAGGTTTAATTTGTGTTCGCTCCTTTGATAAATTGATATGTGGGTGGACCGGTGCTTAGGTGTTGTTCTTACTTGAACAAACCTCCTACTTATGATTAACCCTCCCGCAAGCATCCGCAACTACGAGAAAAGTATTAAGAATAAATTCTAACCATAGCATTAAACTTTTGGATCCAATCGGTTCTTACGGAATAGCGCATAAACTCGGGTTTAAGCTTCTGTCACTCTCACAACCCATCATCTAATTTCTACTCCACAATGCATTCCCTTCGGCCCAAATATGGTGAAGTGTCATGTAGTCGACGTTCACATGACACCACTAAGGGAATAACCATACTATCGAAATATCAAACACATATCAAATTCACATGATTACTTGCAACATGATTTCTCCCATGACCTCAAGAACAAAAGTAACTACTCATAAATGATAAACATGCTCATGATCAGAGGAGTATTAAATAGCATAATGGATCTGAACATATAATCTTTCACCAAATAAACCATATAATAATCAACTACAAGATGTAATCAACACTACCAGTCACCCACAAGCACCAATCTATAGTTCCGGTAACAAGATTGAACACAAGAGATGAACTAGGGTTTGAGATGAGATGGTGTTGTTGAAGATGTTGATGGAGATTGCCCTCCCCAAGATGGGAGAGTTGTTGGTGATGATGAGGATGATGATTTCCCCCTCCGGGAGGGAAGTTCCCCCGGCGGAATCGCTCCGCCAGAGGGCAAAAGTGCTCCTGCCCAAGTTCCGCCTCGAGACGGCGGCGCTCCATCCCGAAAGTCATATCTTTATTTTTTTTCTAGGTCAAAATGACTTATATACCTGAAGATGGGCACCGGAGGTGGGCCTGGGTGAGCACAACCCACCAGGGCGCGCCTGGGCTCCCTGGCGCGCCCAGGTGGGTTGTTCCCACCTGGTGGGCCCCCTCTGGTAGTTATTTGCTCCAATACTTCTTAAATATTCCATAAAAAATCTCCTTGAAGTTTCAGCTTGTTTGGAGTTGTGTAGAATAGGTAGCCTGACGTAGCTTTTCCAGGTCCAGATTTCCAGCTGCCGGAATTCTCCCTCTTGGTGTGTACCTTGCAAATTATGAGAGAAAAGGCATTAGAATTACTCCGAAAAGCATTATTATGGGTAAAAACATCATAAATAATAGTAAGAAAACATGATGCAAAATGGACGTATCAACTCCCCCAAGCTTAGACCTCGCTTGTCCTCAAGCGAAAACCAAAATCGAAAAACATGTCCACATGCTTTGAGAGAGAGGTGTCGATAAAAAGCAAAATACGGACATAGAAGCATCATGTGAATTATTATAACAGCAACAAATTTAAACATAAGACTTTATCATATACTTCTCATGAATAAGTAACAGTTCATCACACGGTCGAAGTATAAAGAAAAACTCTATTAGAAACCAACAAACTATGTTCTCAGTCAACTTTGCAACTACAATTCATCATCTTTTCAGGAAGGGTCGCGTGTCAGAGCCTTTAGGCAAGTCCACATACTCAACAATCATATAGTCTTCTATGATTGCTAACACTCACCACGTACACATGAGCAAAATGTTTCAACCGGACACATAGAAAGATAGGGGCTATAGTTTCGCCTCCCAACATATTCACCTCAAGGGTAGTGTCAACAATAGTAACTCATGCTATCTATATTCAACTGGACATATGTCCCTAGATCTTTCCTCACTACATGATGCTTGCCAAGGGAGAAAAATTAAAAGGAATAGAGGGAAAACTTTGACTCTTTGCATAAAAGTAAATATATAAAAGTAAAAGATAGGCCCTTCGCAGAGGGAAGCAGAGGTTGCCATGCGCTTATTTGTTTGTATGCTCAACCCCTTAGTGCAAAAGAACGTCATGTTGCATTGCTCCTTGTGATAGCGACCTTTATTATGCAGTCTGTCGCTTTTATTCTTCACCATCACAAGTTCGTGCAACGCTCAATTTTCTCTTACACTAAATGATCTCACACATTTAGAGGCAATTTTTATTGCCCTTTTTTGCACCGATGACAACTTACTTGAGGGATCTTGCTCAATCTCTAGGTAGGTATGGTGGACACTTGAAAATAAGATTTGGTTTAAGGGTTTTTGGATGCACAAGTAGTATCTCTACTTAGTGCGGAATTTTTGGCTAGCAAAGATAGGGGGCAAGCATCACATGTTGAAGGATCTATGACAATATGACTTCTATGTGAATATAAACAAACATAAACCATTAAGCCTTGTCCAACGTCAATAATTTTGGCATATAATATTTTGATGAGGGCTCACAATCACCAAAGATTTCTAGGATAGTATATTTATATGTGAATCTTCCCTTCCCTTATTAATTCTTTCATGAGTTGCATCATTGATTAATGCTATGTTTGTCAATCTATAATAAAACTTTCTACTTATACTTTTCCTTATGTGGTGCCATCACCTACCATAGGATTAGTATATGATCTTATTGATTTATTTATTTCCTTTCTTTTATTTATTTCCTTTCTCTTTTTCTTTCTTATTTCTTTTATTTATTTGCAACATGAAAGTAGAGAAAGCAAAAACTCAAACTAAACTTTATTATATAACTTGCACATGATTACAAGGATAGATCACTAAGCAAACTGTCAAAGAAGAAAGGATCGAACTAAACTTTTATTCATCTAAAGCAAAAGATCGAACTAAGATAAGTAAAAGCAAAAAGATAGTGGGATGATACGATACCGGGGCGCCTTCCCCAAGCTTAGCGGAAGCCAAGGGGAGTGCCCATACCCGATACTCAATTCTCCTTTGGTGATGAAGAAGATGGTGGTGGTGATGAATAAGAGATCTTGTCCTCGGATTTCCATGGCAGTGGTCCACCATCATAAGAGGAGGAGTGAGTCTCACGAGTCCTGCAACTAGCAGCCAAAGTCATACCTTTAAACCTCGCCTCATATTAAAAGACTTGGTTTTGAAGATCATAGATCTGGCTTTGGAGAAAGTTGATTTGCTCGTTGAGGGTGAAGATGATGTCCTTCATGGGCTTGCCATCCACCTTGAGATCACGGGAAAGGTCCGTGATCATGAGGTGATTGGCATTGAGCCCACGCTCCACCGTCCCCTTGCACCGGAAGACTTCCTGCTCCATAGCTTCAAGCCTGGCCTCCATGGTTCCCGTGCCCTTGGGACCTTGCTCATCGCGGATGTACAGCACCCCCTCATGCATCTGGATGGTTTGAGGGTGCTGCACCACCTCCCGCGGATATGGGTTGATGACATTCTTGAAGAACTTGTCCTTGGAGGAGCTTGAAGCGGCCATGATAGATGGGACCTGACAGAAAAATAACAAGAAAAGAGAACAGAGGATTTCTTCGCGATACGGTGGTCAACAGGTTCGGGAAGTATATATAGATTTTTTATCTTGGAGGATAAGTATACAGAAGAAAAACGGAGTCCGGAAGGTGTCCCAGGTGGGCACAACCCACCTGGGCGCGCCAGGCTTGCCTAGCGCACCCTGGTGTCTTGCGCCCACCAGAGGAAGCTTCCTGGAAGTTTCTTTATTTCCAAAATTCTTAAATATTCCAAAACTGATCAAAAATATTTTTGCAGATTTTTCGGAGTCCGTTTACTTACCGTATCACGTACCTCCTTATTTTCACTATTCTGGAGTGTTCCGGAAGGACTCTTTTTTGTGTTCTTCCGGTGTCAAAGTTTGGATAATATTACTTTCAACATTAATGGGCATACCTGAGATATAATACTTTATTCGTTGCCCATTGACAACCTTCGGGTTAGTACCTTCGGAATTATTTATTTTGATGGCTCCAGACCGATAAACTTCCTCGATGACATAGGGGCCTTCCCATTTTGAGAGGAGTTTTCCTGCAAAGAATCTAAAACGAGAGATACACAAAAGAACATATTCTCCAACTTTAAACTCACGCTTTTGGATTCTTTTGTCATGCCATCTTTTAACCTTTTATTTGAATAATTTTGCATTTTCATAAGCTTGGATTCTCCATTAATCTAAAGAACTAATATCAAATAACCTCTTTTCACCAGCAAGTTTGAAATCATAATTGAGCTCTTTGATTGCCCAATATGCTTTATGTTCTAATTCAAGAGGCAAATGACAAGCTTTTCCATAAACCATTTTATAAGGAGACATACCCATAGGATTTTTATATGCTGTTCTATAAGCCCAAAGTGCATCATCTAATTTCTTAGACCAATTCTTCCTGGACCTATTAACAGTCTTTTTTTATTTCTCTATTTCTAAGTTCAACTGGACCACTATACTAAGGATGATAAGGTGATGCAATTCTATGGTTAAAATCATACTTGGCAAGCATTTTACAAAAAGCACCATGAATAAAGTGTGAACCACCATCAGTCATTAAATATCTGGGGACTCCAAACCTTGGGAAAATAACTTCCTTAAGCATTTTAATATAGGTGTTGTGATCAGCACTACTGGTTGGAATAACTTCTACCCATTTAGTAACATAATCAACAGCAACCAAAATATGTGTATACCCATTAGAGGAAGGAAAAGGTCCCATGTAATCAAATCCCCAAACATCAAATGGTTCAACAGCAAGTGAATAATTCATAGGCGTTTCTTGACGCTTACCGATATTACCTATTCTTTGACATTCATCACAAGATGAGACATCCTTACGGGCATCCTTGAAGAGAGTAGGTCAATAAAATCCAGACTGCAATACCTTGTGAGCAGTTCTATCTCTAGCATGATGCCCTCCATAAGATTCGGAGTGACATTTCCATAGGATTTGTCCCTGTTCATGCTCAGGTACACAACGTCTAATAATACCATCTACTCCTTCTTTATAAAGATGTGGGTCATCCCAAAAGTAGTGTCTTAAATCATAGAAGAATTTTTTATTTTGTTGGTATGTAAAGCTAGGTGGTAAATATTTAGAAACAATGTAATTAGCATAGTCAGCATACCAAGGAGTACTATTAGCAACATTTATTGCAGCTAACTGTTCATCAGGAAAACTATCATCAATAGGTATTGGGTCATCAAGCACATTTTCAAGCCTAGACAAGTTATCAGCTACGGGGTTCTCAACTCCTTTCCTATCAATGATATGTAAATCAAATTCTTGTAACAAAAGAACCCATTGAATAAGTCTAGGTTTAGCGGAAAATCAATTCGGCTCCCGGGTGCATTTGCACCCGGGCCCACTTTTGTTTTTTTCAAATGTCAAAAAAATTGAGACAAATTTTTTTGTCATCTTTGTCACATACAAATGCGACCTGCAAATTTTGAGACAAAAATGTCAATCATTTTGGCTTGCACAAAAAAAAAACAAATCAAAGACCAAATGTCACCCCAAAATGTCACCGCAAATTTGTTTTTTTCGCCGACGAAACACTGCTGCTCCGTTTCGCGTGAATTTTGTCAAGCATGTTTGCGACACCAACACGATCATCTACAATTTTTTTAGAATTTTTTAAAAACATTTAATTTGTTTTTTCGGGGTACTGTTCATCCGGGTGCAAATGCACCCGGGAGCCAAAACGCCTCCCCCTAGGTTTAGCATCTTTCTTTTCCATAAGATATTTAATAGCAGCATGGTCCGTACGAACGATAACTTTAGAATCAACAGCGTAAGATCTAAATTTATCACAAGCAAACACCACTGCTAGAAATTCCTTTTCAGTAGTAGCATAATTTCGTTGGGCACTATCTAGAGTTTTACTAGCATAATGAATAACATTCAGTTTCTTATCAACTCTTTGTCCTAGAACAGCACCAACAGCATAATCACTAGCATCACACATAATTTCAAAAGGCAAGTTCCAGTCAGGTGGTTGAACAATAGGTGCAGAAATTAAGGCTTTCTTAAGTGTTTCAAAAGCTTCTAAACAATCATCATCGAAAACAAAAGGAATATCCTTTTGCAAAAGATTTGTAAGAGGCCTTGAAATTTTAGAGAAGTCTTTGATAAATCTCCTATAGAAACCAGCGTGACCAAGGAAACTACGAATACCTTTGATGTCCTTAGGACATGGCATTTTCTCAATTGCATCAACCTTAGCTTTGTCCACTTCAATGCCCTTCTCAGAAATCTACCCAAGATAATACCTTCATTAACTATAAAGTGGCACTTCTCCCAATTCAAGACACGATTTGTTTGTTCACATCTCTGCAAAACTCGATCAAGATTGCTTAAACAATCATCAAAAGACTTCCCATAAACAGAGAAGTCGTCCATGAAAACCTCAACAATCTTTTCACAAAAGTCAGAGAATATAGCAGTCATACATCTTTCAAAGGTAGCAGGTGCATTACATGAACCAAAAGGCATACGTCTATAAGCATAGGTTCCAAAGGGACAAGTAAAAGTGGTCTTTTCTTGATCAGGTTGAGAAACAGGTATTTGTGAAAAACCAGAGAGGAAGCAAAAGTGTGTGTGCTTAGATATTCTTTCAAGCATTTGATCAATAAAAGGCAAAGGGTAATGATCTTTTCTAGTTGCTTTGTTTAGTTTTCTAAATTCAATTACCATTCTATAGCATGTAACAATTCTTTGTGGGATAAGTTCATTCTTATCATTAGGAACAACAGTTATACCTCCTTTCTTAGGGACGCAATGAACATGACTTACCCATCTACTATCAGCTATGGGATAGATTATACCTGCTTCCAGAACTTTTAATATTTCCGTTCTTACCACCTCTTTCATCTTCGGATTTAACCGACGTTGGTGATCAACAACGGGTTTAGCATCAGATTCCATATTAATTTTGTGCTGACATAGAGTGAGACTAATGCCCTTTAAATCATCAGGAGTATATCCAATAGCAGCTCGGTGCTTCCTTAGAACTTTCAATAATCTTTCTTCTTCATGTTCTGAATGGTTAGCACTAATAATAACATGATATATTTTCTTTTCATCAAGATAAGCATATTTCAAAGTGTCTGGCAATTGTTTTAATTCAAACACAGGATCACCTTTAGATGGAGGAGGACCTCCTAGAGTTTCAATAGGAAAATTGTGTTTAAGTAGAGGACGTTGTTCAAACAAAATCTTATCTATTTCATTTCTTTCATGCATATGTAAATCATTTTCATGGTCTAACAAATATTGTTCTAAAGGATCAGTAGGTGGTACAGCGATAGAAGCAAGACCAATTAATTCATCCTTACTAGGCAATTCTTTTTCATGAAGATTTCTACTAAACTTGGAAAAATTAAACTCATGAGACTCATTACCAAAGCTAACACCGACAGTTTGTTTCTCACAATCTATTCTAGCATTAACGGTGTTCAAGAAAGGTCTACTAAAAATAATGGGACAGGAGTCATCTTGTGGGGAACCACGAACAAGGAAATCAGTAGGGTATTTTATTTTCCCACACAAGACTTCAACATCTCTAACAATCCCAATGGGTGATATGGTGTCTCTATTGGCAAGTTTAATAGTAACATCTATTTCTTCTATCTCTGCGGGTGCTATGTCATTCATAATTTCTTGATATAAGGTGTAAGGAATAGCACTCAAACTAGCACCTATGTCACATAAACCATGATAGCAGTGATCTCCTATTTTAACTGAGATGAAATGCATGCCAACAACAGGTCTATGTTTATCCCTTTTATCAGGTTTAGCAATTCTAGCAGCTTCTTCATAGAAGTAAATAACATGCCCATCCATATCTTCTTCCAAGAGATCTTTAACCATAGCAATGCTAGGTTCTACTTTAATTTGTTCATCAGGTTTAGGTGTTCTAATATAGCTTTTGTTAACCACAGTTGAAACTTTAGCATGTTCCTTTATCCTAACAGGAAAAGGTGGTTTCTCAATATAAGCAGAAGGAACAACTGGATCAACATTATAAATTATAGTTTCTTCTTTAACCGGTACCGGTTCTTTAATTTCTTCTTTAATAGGTGGGTGATATTTAAACCACTTCTCTTTAGGGAGTTCAACATGAGTAGCAAATGATTCACAAAAGGAGGCTACTATCTCAGAGTCAAGTCCATATTTAGTGCTAAACTTTTGAAAAGCATCGGTATTCATAAAAGATTTAACACAATCATACTTAAGCTTAATAACTGACTCTTTACCTTCGTCGAGTTCCCAATCTTCAGAGTTGCGTTTAATTCTCTCCAAAAGATCCCACCGGAATTCAATAGTCTTCTTCATAAAAGAACCAGCACAAGAAGTATCAAGTATGATTTGATCATTACGAGAAAGCCGAGCATAAAAGTTCTGGATAATAATTTCTCCCGAGCATGAATATAACATTGACTTAAGCCTCCCCCAAGCTAGAGCGATACTTTCTCCTTCACGAGGCCAAAAATTATATATATAATTCCGATCACGATGAACTAGATGCATAGGATAATTTTTTTGGTGGAACTCCAATTTCAAACGATTCCAATTCCATGATCCAATATCATCGCATAGCCTATACCATGCCAATGCTTTTCCCTTCAAAGATAAAGGGAAAAAAAATTTCATCACTTCATCTCCGGGTAAACCTGCAAGCTTAAACAATCCACAAATTTGTTCTACATATATCAAGTGCATATCAGGATGTTCGGTTCCATCTCCTGCATAAGGATTAGCTAGCAGTTGTTCTATCATACCCAAAGGAATTTCATATTCAATATTTTCAGTAGGTGAGGAGGTTTAGTAGTAGCTAATTGTGGTTCCGGTCGAGGTGAAGATACCCCGAACAAACCCCTCAAAGGATTGTTTTCCATAGTAACAAGTGATAATAAATTTCAGCACACTATATAAATGTTTCCTTACCAAAGGCGCTTCACTCCCCGGCAACGGCGCCAGAAAATAACCTTGATGACCCACAAGTATAGGGGATCAATTGTAGCTCTTTTCGATAAGTAAGAGTGTCGAACCCAACGAGGAGCAGAAGGAAATGACAAGTAGTTTTCAGTAAGGTAATGTCTGCAAGTGCTGAAATTGTAAGTAGTGGAGTAGTTTGATAGCAAGATAAAATGTAACGAGCAAGTAACGATAGTAGTAACAATAGTGCAGCAAGGTAGCCCAATCCTTTTGAGGCAAAGGACAGGCCAAAACGGTCTCTTATAGTGAGCAAAGCATTCTTGAGGGTACATGGGAATTTCATCTAGTCACTTTCATCATGTAT
Source organism: Triticum aestivum (assembly GCF_018294505.1). Classification (NCBI taxonomy): domain Eukaryota; kingdom Viridiplantae; phylum Streptophyta; class Magnoliopsida; order Poales; family Poaceae; genus Triticum; species Triticum aestivum. The sequence continues at coordinate 447,752,172 of NC_057802.1, read as the reverse complement.
GTTTAATTTGTGTTCGCTACTTTGATAATTTGATATGTGGGTGGACCGGTGCTTAGGTGTTGTTCTTACTTGAACAAACCTCCTACTTATGATTAACCCTCCCGCAAGCATCCGCAACTACGAGAAAAGTATTAAGAATAAATTCTAACCATAGCATTAAACTTTTGGATCCAATCGGCCCCTTACGGAATAGCGCATAAACTGGGGTTTAAGCTTCTGTCACTCTCGCAACCCATCATCTAATTGCTACTCCACAATGCATTCCCTTAGGCCCAAATATGGTGAAGTGTCATGTAGTCGACATTCACATGAAACCACTAAGGAAATAACCATACTATCAAAATATCGAACACATATCAAATTCACATGATTACTTGCAACATGATTTCTCCCGTGGCCTCAAGAACAAAAGTAACTACTCACAAATGATAAACATGCTCATGATCAGAGGAGTATTAAATAGCATAATGGATCTGAACATATAATCTTTCACCAAATAAACCATATAATAATCAACTACAAGATGTAATCAACACTACCAGTCACCCACAAGCACCAATCTATAGTTCCGGTAACAAGATTGAACACAAGAGATGAACTAGGGTTTGAGATGAGATGGTGTTGTTGAAGATGTTGATGGAGATTGCCCTCCCCAAGATGGGAGAGTTGTTGGTGATGATGAGGACGATGATTTCCCCCTCCGGGAGGGAAGTTCCCCCGACGGAATCGCTCCGCCAGAGGGCAAAAGTGCTCCTGCCCAAGTTCCGCCTCGAGACGGCGGCGCTCCATCCCGAAAGTCATATCTTTATTATTTTTCTAGGTCAAAATGACTTATATACCTGAAGATGGGCACCGGAGGTGGGCCTGGGTGAGCACAACCCACCAGGGCGCGCCTGGGCTCCCTGGCGCGCCCAGGTGGGTTGTTCCCACCTGGTGGGCCCCCTCTGATAGTTATTTGCTCCAATAATTCTTAAATATTTCATAAAAAATCTCCGTGAAGTTTCAGCTTGTTTGGAGTTGTGTAGAATAGGTAACCTGACGTAGCTTTTCCAGGTCCAGATTTCCAGCTGCTGGAATTCTTCCTCTTGGTGTGTGCCTTGCAAATTATGAGAGAAAAGGCATTATAATTACTCCAAAAAGCATTATTATGTGTAAAAACATCATAAATAATAGTAATGACTTTATCTCTCTCTTTGATTTTCAATACAATGTTCTCCTCGATGTTCTTGGAGTTCTATTCGATGTAATCACATTTTGCGGTGTGTTTGTTCGGATCCGATGAATTGTGAGTTTATGATTATATTGTCCATGAATATTATTTGAGTCTTCTCTGAACTCTTTTATGCATGATTATTATAGCTTTATATTTCTCTCCGATCTATTGATTTGGTTTGGCCAACTAGATTGATTTTTCTTGCAATGAGAGAGGTGCTTTGTGATGGGTCCGATCTTGCGGTGATCAATCCTAGTGACAAAAAGGGACATGACACGTATTTGTATCGTTGCCATTAAGGATAAAAGGATGGGGTTTATTCATGCATGGGTTTACTTTATCTACATCATGTCATCTTGCTTAAGACGTTACTCCGTTCTTTATGAACTTAATACTCTAGATGCATGCTGGATAGCGGTCGATGTATGGAGTAATAGTAGTAGATGCAGGCAGGAGTCGGTCTACTGTCTCGGACGTGATGCCTATATACATGATCATTCCCTTGGATATCGTCATGATTATTTGCTTTTCTATCAATTACCCAACAGTAATTTGTTTACCCACCGTATGCTATTTTCAAGAGTGAAGTCTCTAGTGAAAACTATGCCCCCCGGGTCTACTTTTATCATATATTAAAATCCAAAAATACCTTCCTGCCACTTTTCCTTTATTTATTTTATTTTGTGTTTTATCTATCTATTTATGTATCTATCACTACAAAATATAATCTTGCAAGTAATCGTCAAGGGATTGACAACCCCTTGTTCGCGTTGGGTGCAAGTATTTGTTATTTTGTGTGCAGATACTGCTAACGAGGTGTTGCGTGGTTCTTCTACTGGATTGATAACTTTCGTTCTTAAATGAGGGAAATACTTATCTTTAGTGTACTGCATCATTCCCTCCTCTTCGGGAAAAGCCGAACACAGCTCACAAATGCCATGCATCATATAGTAGTGATGTGGCATAACAAGGAACGCCAAGACTATTAGGTTTTCATGCGGCGTGATATATGTTGCTACGCCACCACTATATTATTTTGTGACATTTTTATAATATTGTATCTATTGTAGTTACGTTGATTTTTCTTTTATAATTTTGAGTTGGTGGCACGCCATTTCCAATCAAGCCAGCACTATTTCAGACTCAAATTATATTATTTCTGCGTTGATTGGAAACTGCCACGCCATAGCTATTAGCATTTATTTTGAGTCTTTTATTATTTTGAGTCATTTATTATTTTGGTCTTTTATTATTTTGAGTTTTTATTATTTTGAAATTTTTGTTACTTTTAGTCTTTTATTATTTTTGAGTCTTTTATTATCTTTTGTATTTTATTTTTTATGTGTTTTGTCTTTTTCGAGTCTTTTGTTATTTTGTGTCTTTTTATAATATTGTAGTTATTATTTTAAATGTTAATTACTTTGAGTCTTTTATTATGCTGAATCTTTCATTACTTTCAATCTTTTATTATTTTGTATTTTTGTATTTATTTTTGGGCCTAGCCCAACTTGGCGTCAGATGTGTGGCCCAGCCCAGTGTTGTCGGATCAAGAAGGTGGCCACGCCCCCCTCCCCCACTCGACACCACTCTCTCTCTCTCTGTCCCCTTTCTCGTTGCCTCTCTCAGTCATTTTGTTTTGTCATCGACAGTCATCTGTCGATTCCGACCATTTCCAGCGTCATCTAGTGTTGTCGTACACTTCTAGACCTCCTCTTGTTGCCATACATCTATACCCCACATGTCGTTGTCATTTCTCTGTAGGGTTTTTGCGACAACGACGGTGACGCCTGCAGGTAACGGCGATGGAGAAGTGGGCAGACCATGACAGTGAACTGACCTCCAATTCTCTGTGAGCACCCCAGCAGCTCTTATTTTTTGGTATCTCTTTATTTTTGGAAGCACTATTGCAAGATGTTGCTAACGCGACACTACAATCGGAGACCCTTTGATAAAAATGTGTGCAATGCATTAATTGTAAACAATGTCGTAATAAAACCGTCCGCAATAATGTGAACGGTTTATGATGGCGGAGACATCAAACACGATTCAGATTAGAGTTGCGTGTGCGATGCGGGGCATACAATTGATCCATACAAACTGTTTGCGATGAGCATAACAATAGAAACGGTCAGCCAGACCAAGGTGTGTGAGGTATACGGTATACAGTTCACTTGGATGAAATTTTTGCGATTAGCCAACACAACAGAAACGATCAGCCAGATCAAGGTGTATGCGATATACGACATATAGTTCACTCGGATGAACTGTTTAAGATTAATCAACATAACAGGAACGGTTAGCCAAATCAAGGTGTGTGCGATAGACGACATACAATTCACTCAGATGAACTCTTTGTGATGAGGCAAAACAACAGAAACGGTTTAACATAACAAGATGTGTGTGATACGCGGCAAACAGGTCAGTAATCAGAAATGTGTGGGAAGACCGATAACGACGCAGAAGATTTCTGCTAACAAGCCGTGTGTGTTATGAGCAAGCACTTGCTGGTATACAATTGTCAGCGATTGATAAAATCATCACTGACGGGTTCCCTAATTTAGTCCTTATGCGATGCGATGAGCCAAGATTACATAAGTGACTACTATACATATGACATTTGCACACACCAAAGTAAACAATTAAATGCATAATTATCTATGATAAACGATCATATCTAATCATCATCTACTTCTTCTTGTGACGCTTGCCGTCAGTTCTTTGCTGGTAACTCGATCCCTCGCTGATTACAGGAAGAAGGCATTCCCTCATGTCAATGATCCGCCTGTGCATCTCGTAGCATGTGTACACGTTCTTGGCCGCAAACATGAGATGAGCTTCATCCAGTCTCTACACCCGGGCACCGTGCCACTGAAGGAAATATGCCCTAGAGGCAATAATAAAGTTATTATTTATTTTCTTATTTCATGATAAATGTTTATTATTCATGCTAGAATTGTATTAACCGGAAACATAATACATGTGTGAATACATAGACAAAACAGAGTGTCACTAGTATGCCTCTACTTGACTAGCTCGTTGATCAAAGATGGTTAAGTTTCCTAGCCATAGACATGAGTTGTCATTTGATAAACGGGATCACATCATTAGGAGAATGATGTGATTGACTTGACCCATTCCGTTAGCTTAGCACTTGATCGTTTAGTATGTTGCTATTGCTTTCTTCATGACTTATACATGTTCCTATGACTATGAGATTATGCAACTCCCGTTTACCGGAGGAACACTTTGTGTGCTACCAAACGTCACAACGTAATTGGGTGATTATAAAGGTGCTCTACAGGTGTCTCCGAAGGTACTTGTTGGGTTGGCGTATTTCGAGATTAGGATTTGTCACTCCGATTGTCGGAGAGGTATCTCTGGGCCCACTCAGTAATGCACATCACTATAAGCCTTGCAAGCAATGCAACTAATGAGTTAGTTGCGGGATGATGTATTATGGAACGAGTAAAGAGACTTGCCGGTAACGAGATTGAACTAGGTATTGAGATACCGACGATCGAATCTCGGGCAAGTAACATACCGATGACAAAGGGAACAACATATGTTGTTATGCGGTTTTGACCGATAAAGATCTTCGTAGAATATGTGGGAGCCAATATGAGCATCCAGGTTCTGCTATTGGTTATTGACCGGAGACATGTCTCGGTCATATCTACATAGTTCTCAAACCCATAGGGTCCGCACGCTTAAAGTTCGATGACGGTTATATTATGAGTTTATGTGTTTTGATGTACCGAAGGTAGTTCGGAGTCCCGGATGTGATCACGGACATGACGAGGAGTCTCGAAATGGTCGAGACATAAAGATTGATATATTGGAAACCTATATTTGGATACCGGAAGTGTTCCGGGTGAAATCGGGATTTTACCGGAGTACCGGGGGTTACCAGAACCCCCCCGGGGGGGTTTAATGGGCCAAGATGGGCCTTAGTGGAGAAGAGGAGGGGCGGCCAGGGCTGGCCGCGTGCCCCCTCCCCCTCTAGTCCGAATTGGACAAGGAGGGGGGGCGCCCCCCTTTCCTTCCTCTCTCCCTCCTCCTCCCCCCTTCTCCTACTCCAACTAGGAAAGGAGGGAGTCCTACTCCCGGTGGGAGTAGGACTCCTCCCTGGCGCGCCTACTCCTGGCCGGCCGCCTCTCCCCCCTTTGCTCCTTTATATACGGGGGCAGGGGCCACCTCTAGAGACAACAATTGATCCCTTGGATCTCTTAGCCATGTGCGGTGCCCCCCTCCACCATAGTCCACCTCGATAATATCGTAGCGGTGCTTAGGCGAAGCCCTGCGTCGGTAGAACATCATCATCGTCACCACGCCGTCGTGCTGACGGAACTCTCCCTCAAAGCTCGGCTGGATCGGAGTTCGAGGGACGTCATCGAGCTGAACGTGTGCTGAACTCGGAGGTGCCGTACGTTCGGTACTTGATCGGTCGGATCGTGAAGACGTACGACTACATCAACCGCGTTGTGCTAACGCTTCCGCTTTCGGTCTACGAGGGTATGGACAGCACTCTCCCCTCTCGTTGCTATGCATCACCATGATCCTGTGTGTGCGTAGGATTTTTTTTGAAATTACTACGTTCCCCAACAGTGGCATCCAAGCCTGGTTTTATGCGTAGATGTTATATGCACGAGTAGAACACAAGTGAGTTGTGGGCGATACAAGTCATACTGCTTACCAGCATGTCATACTTTGGTTCAGCGGTATTGTTGGATGAAGCGGCCCGGACCGACATTACGTGTACGCTTACGCGAGACTTGTTCTACCGACGTGCTTTGCACACATGTGCCTGGCGGGTGTCAGTTTCTCCAACTTTAGTTGAACCGAGTGTAGCTACGCCCGGTCCTTGAGAAGGTTAAAACAGCACTAACTTGACGAACTATCGTTGTGGTTTTGATGCGTAGGTAAGAACGGTTCTTGCTCAGCCCGTAGCAGCCACGTAAAAACTTGCAACAACAAAGTAGAGGACGTCTAACTTGTTTTTGCAGGGCATGTTGTGATGTGATATGGTCAAGACATGATGCTATATTTTATTGTATGAGATTACCATGTTTTGTAACAGAGTTATCGGCAACTGGCAGGAGCCACATGGTTGTCGCTTTATTGTATGCAATGCAATCGCCCTGTAATGCTTTACTTTATCACTAAGCGGCAACGATAGTCGTAGAAGCATAAGTTGGCGAGACGACAACGATGCTACGATGGAGATCAAGGTGTCGCGCCGGTGACGATGGTGATCATGACGGTGCTTCGGAGATGGAGATCACAAGCACAAGATGATGATGGACATATCATATCACTTATATTGATTGCATGTGATGTTTATGTTTTATGCATCTTATCTTGCTTTGATTGACGGTAGCATTATAAGATGACCTCTCACTGAATTATCAAGGTACAAGTGTTCTCCCTGAGTATGCACCGTTGCGAAAGTTCTTCGTGCTGAGACACCACGTGATGATCGGGTGTGATAGGCTCTACGTTCAAATACAACGGGTGCAAAACAGTTGCACACGCGGAATACTCAGGTTAAACTTGACGAGCCTAGCATATGCAGATATGGCCTCGGAACACTGAGACCGAAAGGTCGAGCGTGAATCATATAGTAGATATGATCAACATAGTGATGTTCACCATTGAAACTGCTCCATCTCACGTGATGATCAGACATGGTTTAATTGATATGGATCACGTGATCACTTAGATGATTAGAGGGATGTCTATCCAAGTGGGAGTTCTTAAGTAATATGATTAATTGAACTTTAATTTATCATGAACTTAGTCCTGGTAGTATTAGCATATCTATGTTGTAGATCAATAGCTCGCGTTTAGCTCCCCTGTTTTATTTTTGATATGTTCCTAGAGAAAAATAAGTTGAAAGATGTTAGTAGCAAAGATGCGGACTAGCTCCGTGATCTGAGGATTATCCTCGTGGTTGCACAGAAGTATTATGTCCTTGATGCACCGCTAGGTGACAGAACTATTGCAGGAGCAGATGCAGACGTTTTGACAAAAGCTCGGTATGATAACTACTTGATAGTTTAGTGCACCATGCTTTACAGCTTAGAACCGGGACTTCAAAATGTTTTGAACGCCACGGAGCATATAAGATGTTCCAAGAGTTGAAATTAGTATTTCATACTCATGCCCGTGTCGAGAGGTATGAGACCTCTGACATTACTTTGCCTATAAGATGGAGTACAATAGCTCAACCAGTGAGCATGTGCTCAGATTGTCTGAGTACTACAATCACTTGAATCAAGTGGGAGTTAATCTTCCAGATAAGATAGTGATTGACAGAGTTCTCTAGTCACTATCACCAAGTTGCTAGAACTTTGTGATGAACTATAATATGCAAGGGATAACGGAAACGATTCCCAAGCTCTTCGTGATGCTGAAATCGACAAAGGTAGAAATCAAGAAAAGCATCAAGTGTTGATGGTTAACAAGATCACTAGTTTCAAGAAAAGGGCAAAGGGAAGAAGGGGAACTTCAAGAAGAACGGCAAGCAAGTTGCTGCTCAAGTGAAGAAGCCCAAGTCTAGACCTAAGCCTGAGACTAAGTGCTTCTACTGCAAAGGTACTAGTCACTGGAAGCGGAACTGCCCCAAGTATTTGGTGGATAAGAAGGATGGCAAAGTGAACAAAGGTATATTGGATATACATGTTATTGATGTGTACTTTACTAGTGTTTATAGCAACCCCGCAGTATTTGATACTAGTTCAGTTGCTAAGAGTAGTAACTCGAAACGGGAGTTGCAGAATAAACAGAAACTAGTTAAAGGTGAAGTGACGATGTGTGTTGGAAGCAGTTCCAAGATTGATATGATCATCATCGCACACTCCCTATACTTTCAGGATTAGTGTTGAACCTAAATAAATGTTATTTGGTGTTTGCGTTGAGCATGAATATGATTTGATCATGTTTATTGCAATACGGTTATTCATTTAAATTAGAGAATAATTGTTGTTCTGTTTACATGAATAAAACCTTCTATGGTCATACACCCAATGAAAATGGTTTGTTGGATCTCGATTGTAGTGATACACATATTCATAATATTGAAGCTAAAAGATGCAAAGTTAATAATGATAGTGCAACTTATTTGTGGCACTGCCGTTTAGGTCATATTGGTGTAAAGCGCATGAAGAAACTCCATGCTGATGGGTTTTGGAATCACTTGATTATGAATCACTTGATGCTTGCGAACCATGCCTCATGGGCAAGATGACTAAGACTCCGTTCTCCGGAACAATGGAGCGAGCAACTGACTTATTGGAAATAATACATACTGATGTATGCAATCCAATGAGTGTTGAGGCTCGCGGTGGGTATCGTTATTTTCTGACCTTCACAGATGATTTGAGCAGATATGGGTATATCTACTTGATGAAACATAAGTCTGAAACATTTGAAAAGTTCATATAATTTCAGAGTGAAGTGGAAAATCATCGTAACAAGAAAATAAAGTTTCTACGATCTGATCGTGGAGGAGAATATTTGAGTTACGAGTTTGGTCTTCATTTGAAACAATGCGGAATAGTTTCGCAACTCACGCCACCTGGAACACCACAGCGTAATGGTGTGTCCGAACATCGTAACCGTACTTTATTAGAGATAGTGCAATCTATGATGTCTCTTACCGATTTACCACTATCGTTTTGGGGTTATGCATTAGAGACAGCTGCATTCACGTTAAATAGGGCACCATCTAAATCCATGAGACGACACCATATGAACTGTGGTTTGGCAAGAAACCAAAGTTGTCGTTTCTTAAAGTTTGGGGTTGCAATGCTTATGTGAAAAAGTTTCGTCCTGATAAGCTCAAACCCAAATCGGAGAAATGTGACTTCATAGGATACCCAAAGGAGACAGTTGGGTACACCTTCTATCACAGATCCGAAGGCAAGATATTCGTTGCTAAATAATGGATCCTTTCTAGAGAAGGAGTTTCTCTCGAAAGAAGTGAGTGGGAGGAAAGTAGAACTTGATGAGGTAACTGTACCTGCTCCCTTATTGGAAAGTAGTTCATCACAGAAATCTGTTCCTGTGACTCCTACACCAATTAGTGCGGAAGCTAATGATGATGATCATGTAACTTCAGATCAAGTTACTACCGAACCTCGTAGGTCAACCAGAGTGAGATCGGCACCAGAGTGGTACGGTAATCATGTTCTGGAGGTCATGTTACTTGACTATGACGAACCTACGAACTATGAGGAAATGATGATGAGCCCAGATTCCACAAAATGGCTTGAGGCCATGAAATCTGAGATGGGATCCATGTATGAGAACAAAGTGTGGACTTTGGTTGACCTGCCCGATGATCGGCAAGCCATAAAAATAAATGGATCTTCAAGAGGAAGACGGACACTGATAGTAGTGTTACTATCTACAAAGCTAGACTTGTCAAAAAATGGTTTTGACAAAGTTCAAGGTGTTGACTACGATGAGATTTTCTCACTCGTGCCAAGCTTAAGTCTGTCAGAATCATATTAGCAAATTGCCACATTTTATGAAATCTGGCAAATGGATAACAAAACTGGAATCCTTAATGGATTTATTAAAGAAGAGTTGTATATGATGCAACCATAAGGTTTTGTCAATCCTAAAGGTGCTAACAAAATGTGCAAGCTCCAGCGATCTATCTATGGACTGGTGCAAGCATCTCGGAGTTGGAATATACGCTTTGATGAGTTGATCAAAGCATATAGTTTTATACAGACTTGCGGTGAAGCCTGTATTTACAAGAAAGTGAGTGGGAGCACTACAACATTTCTGATAAATATATGTGAATGACATATTGTTGATCGGAAATAATGTAGAATTTTCTGGAAAGCATAAAGGAGTATTTGAAAGGAGTTTTTTTTAAAGAAAGACCTCGGTGAAGCTGCTTACATATTGAGCATCAAGATCTATGGAGATGAGATCAAGACGCTTCATAAGTTTTTTCAATGGGTACATACCTTGACAAGATTTTGAAGTAGTTCAAAATGGAACAGTCAAAGAAAGAGTTCTTGCATGTGTTACAAGGTGTGAAATTGAGTAAGACTCAAAGCCCGACCACGACAGAAGATAGAAAGAGAATGAAAGTCATTCCCTATGCCTCAGCCATAGGTTCTATAAAGTATGCCATGCTGTGTACCAGATCTATTGTATACCCTACACTGAGTTTAGAAAGGGAGTACAATAGTGATCTAGGAGTAGATCACTGGACAGCGGTCAAAATTATCCTTAGTAGAATAAGGATATGTTTCTCGATTATGGAGGTGACAAAAGGTTCGTCGTAAATGGTTACGTCGATGCAAGTTTCGACACTGATCCAGATGACTCTAAGTCTCAATCTGGATACATATTGAAAGTGGGAGCTATTAGCTATAATAGCTCCGTGCAGAGCATTGTACACATAGAAATTTGCGAAATACTTGCAGATCTGAATGTGACAGACCCGTTGACTAAAATTATCTCACAAGCAAAAAATGATCACACCTTAGTACTCTTTGGGTGTTAATCACATAGCGATGTGAACTAGATTACTGACTCTAGTAAACACTTTGGGTGTTGGTCACATATCGATGTGAACTATGAGTGTTAACCACATAAAGATGTAAACTATTGATGTTAAATCATATGGCGATGTGAACTAGATTATTGACTCTAGTGCAAGTGGGAGACTAAAGGAAATATGCCCTAGAGGTAATAATAAAGTTATTATTTATTTCCTTATTTCATGATAAATGTTTATTATTCATGCTAGAATTGTATTAACCAGAAACATAATACATGTGTGAATACATAGACAAAACAGAGTGTCACTAGTATGTCTCTACTTGACTAGCTCGTTGATCAAATATGGTTAAGTTTCCTAGCCATAGACATGAGTTGTCATTTGATAAACGGGATCACATCATTATGAGAATGATGTGATTGCCTTGACCCATTCCGTTAGCTTAGCACTTGATCGTTTAGTATGTTGCTATTGCTTTCTTCATGACTTATACATGTTCCTATGACTATGAGATTATGCAACTCCCGTTTACCGAAGGAACACTTTGTGTGCTACCAAACGTCACAACGTAACTGGGTGATTATAAAGGTGCTCTACAGGTGTCTCCGAAGGTACTTGTTGGGTTGGCATATTTCGAGATTAGGATTTGTTACTCCGATTGTCGGAGAGGTATCTCTGGGCCCACTCGGTAATGCACATCACTATAAGCCTTGCAAGCAATGCAACTAATGAGTTAGTTGCGGGATGATGTATTACGGAACAAGTAAAGAGACTTGCCGGTAACGAGATTGAACTAGGTATTGAGATACCGACGATCGAATCTCGGGCAAGTAACATACCGATGACAAAGGGAACAACGTATGTTGTTATGCGGTTTTGACCGATAAAGATCTTCGTAGAATATGTGGGAGCCAATATGAGCATCCAGGTTCCGCTATTGGTTATTGACCGGAGACATGTCTCGGTCATGTCTACATAGTTCTCGAACCCGTAGGGTCCGCACGCTTAAAGTTCGATGACGGTTATATTATGAGTTTATGTGTTTTGATGTACCAAAGGTAGTTCGGAGTCCCGGGTGTGATCGCGGACATGACGAGGAGTCTCGAAATGGTCGAGACATAAAGATTGATATATTGGAAGCCTATATTTGGATATCGGAAGTGTTCCGGGTGAAATCAGGATTTTACCGGAGTACCGGGGGTTACCGGAAACCCCCCGGGGGTTTAATGGGCCAAGATGGGCCTTAGTGGAGAAGAGGAGGGGCGGCCAGGGCAGGCCGCGCGCCCCCTCCCCCTCTAGTCCGAATTGGACAAGGAGGGGGCGGCGCCCCCCTTTCCTTCCTCTCTCCCTCCTCCTTCCCCCTTCTCCTACTCCAACTAGGAAAGGAGGGAGTCCTACTCCCGATGGGAGTAGGACTCCTCCCTGGTGCGCCTCCTCCTGGCCGGCCGCCTCTCCCCCTTTGCTCCTTTATATACGGGGGCAGGGGGGCACCTCTAGAGACAACAATTGATCCCTTGGATCTCTTAGCCGTGTGCGGTGCCCCCCTCCACCATAGTCCACCTCGATAATATCGTAGCGGTGCTTAGGCGAAGCCCTGCGTCGGTACAACATCATCATCGTCACCACGCCGTCGTACTGGCGAAACTCTCCCTCAAAGCTCGGCTAGATTGGAGTTCGAGGGACGTCATCGAGCTGAACGTGTGCTGAACTCGGAGGTGCCGTACGTTCGGTACTTGATCGGTCGGATCGTGAAGATGTACGACTACATCAACCGCGTTGTGCTAACGCTTCCGCTTTCGGTCCACGAGGGTACGTGGACAACACTCTCCCCTCTCGTTGCTATGCATCACCATGATCCTGTATGTGCGTAGGAATTTTTTTGAAATTACTACGTTCCCCAACAGCCAGGCTCCAGGATTTTTCTTGGCATCATGCTTCATGTTTTCATAGTAGGGGTCGATGATGGCCACGTTGAGTTCAACTAGGGAGTCCTTCTTCGTGCTGCCCCAGACCCTGGGCAGGCCAAGCCCGAAATCTCGAGCGCTTTTACATCGTCGGCGGTGTCCACCGTAGCAAATTTGTAGTTGGGGCTATTGACAAACCTGGTGAAATGCTCGCAAGGCCTTGTGGCTAGGCAGTAGTGGTAGACGAGGACGTGATGGCACACGCACAACTGGGCAACGACAACTTCTGATCTTTCCCGGAATGACCGTCGGTGTACTGGAGGTCGAAGCCGACCACTTTGTACTTGTCATCCTCAGCAAGCAACTGCTCCATGATATTGATGGAGTCCTCCACCACGGTCGGATCGATGACGTACACCACCAAGAGGTCCTCAGTCCTAGTAATTAGTGTACCCCTTGTATTTGTTGAAGCAACTCTAGATGGTCGGGCCGCTGGTGCGGCCATCAACACATATTTTTATTTGTGTATAAATTTTGTAAAATATGTTTTAATTGAATAAACTTAAAAAGATGGTGGGAATCAATATAATAACTGAATACATTAATATACACATATATATTGCAAAAAAGGTTTATGTACTTCTAAAAACAAAGGTTAATGTGTTTGAAATAAAATACTCATCTCATATTCAAAAAATATTCCTGTATACAGAGAAAATATATATATCCAAAAGGTTTAAATAATTCTAAAAAGTTGCTCACAAGTTTCAGAATGCTATGTATTACGATTTAGCTACATGTCATTCAGCTGATTTTTTGATTTTGGGTCAGTCGAATTTCTGGTTGTTCGATTTGTGCTTTGAGATGTGTGCTTTAGTTTTTTCCTGTTCTGTATTTTGTGTTGTGTTGGGCCTAGTTGAAATCGACTGACCGCTGTTTCTGGTCAGTCGATTGTGTATATGGGCTCGCTGAGCCTGGTGGGAGCCTGTTTTGTCCGCCCGTTAACAGGCCTCTCGCCTAGCGCAACGCCCACCTGCCCCGCGTGGAATCGCTAGCAGGCGTTTCCAAGCTTGGGTGCCTGTTTTGCTCGCTTGTTTTGTTTAGCAATGAAATCGTGCCCGTTTTGCTCATATTTGTTTTATTATTTTCAGTCCCTTTCTTCTTAACGGGAAACCAATGACACTAATTCATCGTTTCTTAGAGAACTTAACTATTTTAATTTTGTTTAAGTTTTTATTTCATTTTTTATTCTTTAGGGGTAATACCAATACCTCTAATTCATTCCTACTTAGGATTCTTTTTTGTGGGATTTCACTATTTGTGCTTATTCTTGCATACTATAAAAAAACCGCAATTTCTATTCAAATCGCTTGCAAATTTTGTCATTATTGTTTTTTCTCTTTCTTTCTTCTTAAACGGTAATACCCATACCACTAATTCATTATTTTGGTCTAGAGAAGTAGAGACACCGTTGATCAAATAACAATGCCACTAATTGATTCTTTCTTTAGAATTTTTTTTTTTGCAAAACATTGACTATTATGTGTTTATTCTTGCTTATTATAACAAAGCACAATTTATGTGCAGATTGTGTGCAAATTTTGTGATTATTTATTTTTAGCTTTTTATACCATTTTCTTTCCTATTTTAGGGTATTTTTGCTTCATTTTTAATTTCTGTTTTCTGTTTCTATGGGTTTTCTTTTTCCCTTTTTCTTTCCTTTATTGGTTATTTTTGCTTTTTGTAGGTTTTTGACTTAGTGTAATTATATACAAACAAATACTATATAATATGTGCCAAAATTTCATGATTATATACACTGAAAATGCGCAACTTCTGTGCAAATTGTTTGCAAATATTTCATTACTTGTTTTATTATTTTCAGTTCCGTTCTTCTTAACGTGAAACCAATGCCACTAATTCATTGTTTCTTAGAAAACTTCACTATTCTAATTTTGTTTAAGTTTTTATTTTATTCTCTTTATTCTTTAAGGGTAATACCAATACCTCTAATTCATTCCTACTTAGGAATTTTTTAGTGAAATTTAACTATTTGTGCTTATTCTTGTGTATTATAAAAAAGGCGCAATTTATATTCAAACCCTGTGCAAATTTTGTCATTATTGTTATTTTACTTTTATTTCTTCTTAAATGGTAATACAGATACCACTAATTCATTGTTTCTTAGAGAACTTCACTATTCTAATTTTGTTTAAGTTTTTATTTTATTCTCTTTATTCTTTAAGGGTAATACCAATACCTCTAATTCATTCCTACATAGGAAATTTTTAGTGAAATTTCACCATTTGTGCTTATTCTTGCGTATTATAAAAAAAGCGCAATTTATATTCAAACCGTGTGCAAATTTTGTCATTATTGTTATTTTACTTTTATTTCTTCTTAAATGGTAATACAGATACCACTAATTCATTGTTTCTTAGAAAACTTCACTATTCTAATTTTGTTTAAGTTTTTATTTTATTCTCTTTATTCTTTAAGGGTAATACCAATACCTCTAATTCATTCCTACTTAGGAATTTTTTTAGTGAAATTTCACTATTTGTGCTTATTCTTGCGTATTATAAAAAAAGCGCAATTTATATTCAAACCGTGTGCAGATTTTGTCATTATTGTTATTTTACTTTTATTTCTTCTTAAATGGTAATACAGACCACTAATTCATTGTTTCTTAGAAAACTTCATTATTCTAATTTTGTTTAAGTTTTTATTTTATTCTCTTTATTCTTTAAGGGTAATACCAATACCTCTAAGTCATTCCTACTTAGGAATTTTTTTAGTGAAATTTCACTATTTGTGCTTATTCTTGCGTATTATAAAAAAGCTCAATTTATATTCAAACCGTGTGCAAATTTTGTCATTATTGTTATTTTACTTTTATTTCTTCTTAAATGGTAATACAGATACCACTAATTCATTATTTTGATCCCGAGAAGTAGCGACACCATGGATCAAATACCAATGCCAATAATTTTTTATTTTTTATTTTGTTATAGTTTTCATTTTCTTTTATTTCGTAAAGGTAATACCGATGTCACTAATCCATTACTTTTTAGAAAGCACTATTTGTCGCGGAAATATCACTAGTGTATGCTTATTTTGTATCGTAATAATACATTTTTGATATAAACATATGCATATATGTATTGAATGCATCTATAAAAATAAATATATATGTGCGAGATTGCAAATATAAAAATAAATAATTCATTCCTTCTTACAAAATTTCTTTTTTGCATAAATTCCACTCCTATATGCTTATTTTTGCATATCGTACAAATGTGCAATTTTTGTGCAAGTTGTTTGCATTCTTGTTTGTTTTCTCTATTTTTGTTTTTGCTTATCAACGGGCCATTGTTTTGCATTGGGCACATGAAGTCTTGTGGGCTGCTGGTGGTTTTGTATGCAAAAAGACTTAAGGTGTGCTATAACACTGAAATTGGCTGACCACAATTTTTGTTCAGTCGATTGGTTAGGAATCGACTGACCCATTTCATAAAATCAGGCAACTGACCAGTAGCCGGTCCCTATGTATTAAGCAAAAAAGAAAGTTTCAGAATATATAAAAAAAAACATTTTCACAGAATATATGTTCATGAGGATCCAGTTCCATGTCCGGACTTCGGACTAAGGTTCAGTACTTGAGACATTCAAGCGTGTGTGTCTTTCTTGGGTACAAACGTGGCTATATGATGCCTCTGGCCGTAGCCGTAAGATGGAGACCCTGGTCGATGTAGAGCGTGATCATGGTCCTGTAGTTGACGCTGGCATACTTGTCGTGCAGCTCGAGCACGAAGAAGCGGAGCAGCACAGCCGCGAAGATCTTCATCTGCCTGTACGCGAATTCCTTTCCCAAGCAGATCCTTGGACCAGCCTGGAAAGCTGTAAACTTGAAAGGGCTCTCCGGTAGGAACTCGCCGCGCTCGTCGAGCCATCTTTCCGGCCGGAAGGCAATGGCGTCCTCGCCCCACAGCCGCTCCATCCGGCCCATGGCGTAGGGGGCGTAGAACACGATGTCTCCCTTCCCAACGCTGAAGCCGTTGGGCAGAACGTCGTCTGAAAAGCACTCCTTGTTATCCTGAAACACCCCCAACAAACAGATATCATCACTCAGATCTGCAGTTATAATCTTTCTTGGACTCCCAACAATTCGTGGTTGATGGATTAGATGGATGGACTCACCAACGGGAGAGAAGGGTACAGCCTGAGCGTCTCCGTCAGGGCGGCGTGCAGGTAGTGCATCTTGTTCAGCGCTTCCTCGGTGAGGCTCCGGGAGAAGTCGTCGATGGACGACGTGGCCTCACCAGCGTCGGCAGCCTCCTTGCTTATCTTCTCCTGGACCTCCGGGTGCTTGCACATCATGTAAAGGAACCAGGCAAGCGCTCCGGCGGTCGTGTCCTTGCCGGCCATGACTATGTTCAATATGATGTCTCTCAGGTACTTGTAATCCACCTTCCCGGTGTCGCTGTTGGTTGCCAGTATGAACCTGGACAGCAGATCATCCTTCGACCCCTGTCAAGTATCAACGCCAAGATGAACCTCAACTTTAGTTTCAAGCCTAACATACTACATGTAGTAGTGTTACAACAAGTTGATGCAGGTCAGAGCACGTTAGATTACATACAGTGTCGTGTGCCTTGTTGCCGTCCGACATCTCGTCCGCCCTGGCCCGGATGCACTTGTACACGAACTCGTCGACGACCTTGATCCTGTGCCTGAGCGCCGCCTCGGCGCCGACGTTGAGGAACCTCGACACCTTCCAGAACGCATCGACGTAACGTAGCAGGATGAACTCGCTGGCGTCGTCGAAAGCCGCGGCGAAGCGGCTCCCCTCGTCCGACCCCGACAGCGTGCCGAGGTCCACGCCGAAGGCGATGGTGAAGATGGAGTCCATCGTCGCTTTCATCAGAAGGGCCTGATCCAAGAAACATATATGCACATATCGGCAAAGTTAGGTCAGAGGACGGTCTCGGAATTAATCAGAGCCAGCCAGGTTGACCTGGAAGTCCATGGGTTGCTTCGCGGCTGCGTTGCCGGAGACGATGTGCGCGAGCTTGGCGGCGTTCCGGTTGAAGACGCCGCCGCTGAAGTCCCGGAGTGCCCTCGTCGAGAAGTCGTAGCTGGCGATCTTCCTCTGCTGCTTCCACTTGTCGCCGTCCACCGCGAAGATGCCGTCTCCGAAGAGATCGCCCATCTTGTCGTAGTTAGACGCGCCCTTTTAATCGTGTTTGTTCAGAATATATGTCAGCAAGTATCCTGAGCTACTAATCATTATCTTGATCATACGTTTGAGCGTCAAGTTATTCCGGAGGGAGGGAGTAGTTAGCAGCTACCTTGCCGTAGTTGGCGAAGTTGGTCCTGAGGATGTGTTCGACCACCGCCGTGTCGGACGTGTAAATCTGCCTCCGTCCCGGCGCGAGCAGCCGGAACGTCGCGTGCTCGCGGAACAGGTCCGTGAAGTAGTCGTGCAGCCGCCGGAGGTGGTATACCTGGTGGAACACCGTTCCGACCACGGGCGGGTACCGCGCGGCGCCGCGGCCGACAACGATGGTGGCAAGGTACGAGCAGATCGCTAGCACGGCGAGGCCGGCAGCCACCAGCAAAGCCGGAGAGCACTCTGGCATTCCCGTCGCCATAGCTACGCACTTGCTCGCGTGTGTGTTGTGAGCTGAGCTGTGCGTGTGAGTGTGACTCGGCCGGCCAGCCGGCCGGGGATTTAACTATTTGGTGCCTGCTATGTGTTCCATGTCAGCATTAGTTAGTAACAAATACATCAGCACTATGCATACTTAAGACGCACAAACTAGTACATCTCTAATTTAATATAATACGGTATCATATCAATGATACTCATCCTCTCTTTTTCTCGTTTAATTGCGTGCCACCTTAGCAAAATGTCCTACTACTACCTATGATACTCACATTGTTACTGGCCTTACTAGGTTTTGACTTTGTTAACTGGGCCAAGTCAACTTCACGTCCATTCAGAAGTTGTATAGTACCTGATTAAGTAAGAAGTATGATTGTTCAAAAAACACAATTAATTAAGGAGTATGATGCAAGTGCAGGCCACTAATTAGTTAAGTTGGTACTAGTGCTATATGCAATTGGTACACATAATTATAAATGTTTTTTCTTCGTCAAATGTAGTCTATGAGAAACTATGCTGACTCAACGATGAATGTGCGGCAAGACCTACACTGTTATGTATTCTTCAAGACATTTGAAGCCAAGGTTTTGAATACCGAATGCACCTTTTTTTCTCATGGGAGGGCGAGATCCTCGGTTGCCACGGTAGCGGGCTGCGTATTTTTCATTTGTACCTCTGCATCCACCGACATAAAAAACAAAAGCACAACCATAGTTCAAGAAAATTTGGTGGTAAGCATCAAACATCGGATATGGATTGTGTCATACACATAATTTTCCCTATTATTTATAAGAGCATATAGAAAAAAGCCAAAAGCATATTTTTTAGGGAAAAACATATTTCTAAGATGGGCGATCTTTTTGTGTTGTTGGGCCAGAATTTTATTTTCTTGTAGGCACATACGTAAAATCAAATGAGTTTTCACATGCTCGTGTGGAAAACATATATGTTTCCATGGATGTTTTTCGATTTTTTTAAATTTAAAATATCACTTTTGAATTTTAAAAAAATACCAAGCTCCTGGAGCTCGGGGAGCTCGGGCGCCATTGCCCATTGGCATTTTCCGCGCACGATGGCCTCTGTTCGGCAGTTTGATAGTACGCCCCAGGCGCAACACACGGCTCCAACCGGGAAGGCGGATCAGCGACTCAGCTACGTGTACACGTTTTCCACCGTTGGATGGACACGGCGCGGCCCAGGCCACCCCCGCCCGACACCCCCTTCCACGGAGCGGAGGCCCTCATTATTACAGGCGACTTTTATAGGAAAGCCCCCGAATAACCTCGGATTCCAGGATTCCCATTCGGTGATACCGCGAGGGGCTCCACCTCCGGCTCGCCTCAACCCTAACCCCCTGCCCCCCTCCCCTCCGGCGAGATGCCCACCGGCGCCTCGGCGTGACGCGACCCCTCGTCGGCGGCGAGGAGCGCGAACCGGTGGCGGCGGAGGGTGGATCGAGATGGAGGCGAGGCCTCGGCCTTCCGGCGTGCGGAGGGTGACCGCCAAGAAGCGGCCGAGGCCGGATGCGTCCTCCAACAGCGCGCGGAAGCTACAGCGCCGGGAGATTGCCGCATTCCCCGAGCGCACCTTCGCCGCCAGCACCACGCGGGAGCGGTTCCGCAACATCCAGCTCCAGGTCCGCCTTTTGCCCGGGTGTCTCCTCGTCAATTGTGGGCGTCATTGGCGGTGCCTGGCATGGGTTGGTGGTGGTTTAGGGTTTAGGAGGGAGTTGCTTAAAGATCTTTGCTTTTTCTGATTGCCGGAGGGTTTGGGACCAGGGGGCCTAGGTGATGTGATTTATGAGTGCTAGGCGAGGAAGAACTGTGGCCTTCGGTCATGCTTAACAGTTATCAGGAGAAAATTAGTTTTTTGCAAGAACTACTTGTTAGTACAGCCTTTTACTTGTGCACCAGCTTCACTTTTGGTGAAGTAACTGTCCGACTGAGCTGTTAGGGTGCATCCTGGAATCACATCAACAGCAGTGTATTGGATGACACTAATAGGAGGCTTCTTGTGCTGTATTCCAATGTGTCGATGCCTTGGACGGCCATCACTGGGATAATTTGGTCTGTATAGGAGGGCATCTTATAATTTGATGAAAAAAAAATTGAACTTGGGCCATGAGGCCTCGCTTTGGCATTTCAATTTCCCAGACCTGGAAAAGGATAACATTTCAGGCAACTATGAGAACATGGAAGTCATGAATAGGTTTCACAAGCTATTCAATGGCTGATTCAGTTAGTCTGCTCACTCACTCTATTTTGAGATTAAACCTTGATCAGTGAAGTTTGCTACCGTTCACTCACTCAGTTTTTGGCGCTTAATGCTCCGCGTGTGTTGAATTGCCTGATAGTGTGAATCTGCCAGTGACATACCACATGCTATCTACGATTCTTGATTTGTTTTATTTTTCTCATTCTTATTTGTAGGAAGAATTTGATACATATGATCCTAAGGAGAACAGTTCGCTACTACCTTACTTGAGGAAGCGGTCTGAAATTATCGAGATAGTTGGAGCCCGTGATATTATCTTTGCTTTATCACAGCTGGGAGTATGTGCTGCGTTCAGTAGAGGTACGCCTGTTTTGAGCTTTTGTTAATGACTGCTCCTGGTTCAAACTACCATCCTTATATTCTCTTTGTTTCCAGTGACAAACCAGCGGATTTGCTTTCTGAATGGAAGTCCAGATGAAGTCATCCGTAGTTTGTTCTATAACAAGAACAATGACTCGCTTATAACCGTATCAGTTTATGGTTCTGAAAATTTCAGTGCTTTAAGATGCAGGACAACTCGAATCGAGTGAGTTGACTTCCTATGATCCTTTTACACCGCTAGCCTTCTACTTTCGCCATATTATAGCTAAACAACATTTTACTCTCAAGGTATATACGCCGTGGAAAGCCAGATGCTGGTTTCCCTCTTTTTGAGACAGAATCGTTAAGGTGGCCTGGTTTCGTGGAATTTGATGATGTAAACGGAAAAGTGCTGACTTACTCTGCTCAAGACAGGTGATTGAACTACCTACCTTTCTAACAGGAAGAAAATATACTTTGTTCAAATTATGACACTGTTCTCATTTGAAACAGTACTTACAAGGTGTTTGACTTGAAGAATTACACACTTCTGTATACGATATCTGATAAAGATGTTCAAGAGATAAAAATCAGGTAAGGAAATCTCTCTTGGTTTGTTTTCCTAATTTACATTGTTCACATTGTGCAATGATCCTGTTCTTGTTTCTATGTCACCTGGCTGTTCTCGTGCAATACTGACAGAGTATTTTTGTTGACATCTTTTTTTTCCTCATATTAGAAGTACAAGTACAAGTCACCCCTTTACGCTCAATTTGAGGTTGCTGAACTGTGTTGTGCTGAACTTATTTTATAATCTGCTGTGAGAAAGTAGGTGTGGAGATAGACAAAAGTTGATTAACCAAACAGTCAATGAAATAGGCAAAAGCTGGTTAGGCAGACATGAGTATCGTAATTCAGCGTGATGGCAAACAATGGCCTTGGTCCACGTAGTGACTGCACGGTACATTGGTCTGAATTCTATATTAATCTGGAGACCATATTATATGTGCAACAGTTCTGTTCCAATGTTTCTCCTCCCACCTTCAATCTCATATATGTTCTAGGACGCAATTTTTTTAGCAAGTTAACTAAGAAAAAGAAGCAAAGAGCAGTAACCAAACACCCAATTATCTCAGCAAGCAGTAACAAAACACCCAAGGTCTCAGAAAGCAGTAACGAAACCTTAAATTATCTAAAAGCAGTTCAACCCAACAGGACTATCATAATCAATGCTAATTGGATTCTAACTTCATGGCTGAACGGTGAGTTGTCCTCTTTTGTAAGAGATACTTATGAGTTATGACTGCTTTGATTCTAAATGAGCTCCTGTATGAAACCAGCAATAGAAGATGGCACAGTTATAACTTGATATTGTTGGCACATTTAGAAATGCCATTCTCAATCCCTACCCGTAGGTTATGATAACCGAGGTTTCAAGAAAAATATGTGTGGTTGCACTAGTGCTTCTTTGTAGAAACGATTGTCACTACAAGCCAGGATTGACATAGCATATACCATATCTCTTGCACTATTTTGTGCAGCAGCAACAGGGTACCTTTCATGTGAATTGTACCACATGAAACGGTATCATGGAGGGTTTAGAGGATAACTCAAATGCATGGCTTTTCTTGTTCCCCAAATTAAGTTAGGTTTGGTTGTTATCTCCTAATTGCATCCAAATGTCCATTAGCTATCCATTGTTTGGGGCTGGACTGTATATAAGCGATGCCAGCATTACCTCTTAACAGGAAACAATAAAGAATAAACAAGTACTCCCTCTGTAAGCTAATATAAGATCTTTTAGATCACTAAAAGATCTTGTATTAGTTTATAGAGGGAGTAATTTTTTCCTCTAGTCTCCTGTCTTCTCTAAAAAAGCCATGCTGCTGAACTGCCCTGGTGGCTGTATTTATTATGTAAAGATCTAAGGACCATCACATGTGCATTATGTTTGCTTTATGGAGAAGCTAATAGTTAGCATGTGGGAATGAGAGAATTGTTTCTTTGCGACTTCCAAGATGGGATTAGTGTACCTCTTTTCTTTCAAGAGAAATTGGACACATTCAGTTTTATTTCTTGTGCACATTTCTATTCACGAGGAATTGCTCACAAAATTAGTTATAACTTCTTGCTTCTTGTTTCCTTCTCACAGCCCTGGTATAATGCTATTGATATACTCTAGAAAAAAGGGCTATATTCCTCTTGAGATTCTTTCTATTGAAGATGGTAAGCGCTTGAAGTCATTCAGGCATCTTCTTCATCGCAACAAGAAGATCGATTTCATCGAGCAATTCAATGAAAAGCTTCTAGTTAAGCAGGATGGGGAGAACCTTCAAATTCTTGATGTAAGCATTTGGCCTGTATTATAGGTCGTGGGAAATAAAGCAAACCAATTTTCTATTTCTTATTTGTAACGAACTTCTGTGCAATGCTGCAGGTAACAAACTCTAAGATCACAGAAGTGAGCAGCAATGAGTTTGTGACTCCATCAGCTTTTATTTTTCTGTACGAGATGCAGTTGTTCCTGACCTTCCGTAATCGATCAGTATCAGTTTGGAATTTCCGTGGTGAACTGGTGACATCCTTTGAGGATCATTTGTTGTGGCATCCTGATTGCAATACAAACAGTATTTACATAACTAGCAACCAAGACCTCATTATCTCTTACTGCAAAGCTGAACCGGATGATCCATCTTCAGAAGACAATGGTAAACTTTAAACTTTCTGGTGCTTCAGCATGTATTGTTGATGTGTTTAATTGCTAATTGATTTGTTATGGTTGCTAATCCTTCCTGGCAATGCATTTACCTTTATCCATTATACTCCTCATGTTAGATTTAGTCGCAAGCACCATCAGTTTTCTCTTTGACGGGAGGCAGTACTCCCGAGCTTTTTAGTTTTATACCAGTTTGATGATTCATGCATGCAATTTCAGTGCTGATCAAGTGTGTGTCACCAAAGTTTTATCTCTCTGTTTTAACAGTCATACAAACGCCAGAATAGGTGTTTATTTCGAGTAGCTGGTAATCACTTGATTTTGCATGTGATGCTTTCCATAGATTCTCTACATAGTAAGAAAGATGCGTCAGGAAGCATGTTGATGCATGCGCACATTGCATAATGCGCCTTTTTGTTTTGAATTCACGTTTTCAAATGTATGCTTCGAAGAAAATCTGCTCTAACTTGCCGCCTTAGATACATGATGAGGGTGATGCCAGTATCTATCCCTGCATGATCTTATTTGTACTTTGCATCCTTGTGCAGCCTGTTCTATAAACATCAGCGACATATTGACCGGGAAATGCATGGCCAAGATAAAGGCAGGGAACCTGTGCAAACAGAAGTCGTCGAAGTTCCTGTGCACGCCTCTAGAGGCCCTGGGCGACATTACATCTCTGTACTACGACGAAGAGCGTGAGGAGATCATCACCGGCAACCATCAAGGCCTCATCCATGTGTGGTCAAATTAACAGCTTGGTCCAGTGCAGGCAGGTTACATCAGGCACCAGGGGATCTTCGTTAGCATTTAGCTAGTAGTGGCACCAGTTTAGTGGGCAGCCTGACCTAGCCGTGGGTATCTTTCGCCGCATGGGCCTTCATGTTGGGAATGTTTGTGTATAGTACTGTAGTTCATCCATCGCCAGCCTGTTAGCTATTTGACATTTGTCATGTGTTTTTTGGGGGATCCGTGTAGCTTTAGGAGATGCTTATCATAGGGGTCATCGAAGAGGGAAGGTTTCGGGTGCATCGCATGTAAGCATTATTGACCTTTAAGCTATTTATCTGATTCTGATTTTGGAGTGCCGTTCGATGTGCAATTTTTGTGAATTCCTCTTTAACATTACTTGTTATATGAGTGATCCCAAAGGTCTACAGAATGCCCCAAGAAATTGTTGGCATTGTTTTGAGCACCTCCTGTCCCTAACCCTAGCTGCCGCCCAAAGGTCTCCTCCGGGCCACCGCCTTCTCTTCCTGTCCGATGGCCTTGGCAGCAGCAAGAGGAGCGAGGACCTGTCTGTTTTCTTTTCTTTTTCTTAGGTTTTGTTTTTGTGGTGGCGTACACAAGGTGGTGGAGACGATGTCGTGTTCGAATAAGATCTCTCTGTACCTCGGCGACGTTTGATCTGGTGTCATTGAAGGGCTTGTGAGAGTCGTGTTTGAAGAGAAGGGGATGATGCAACATAACAGAGGTAAGTATTTCCCTCAGTTATGAAACCAAGATTATATCAATCTAGTAGGAGAATCAAGTAACACTATGTAAATAGCACGTGCACACAAACAATAAATACTTGCAACCCAATGCGTAAAGGAATTGTCAATCCCTCAACGGTAAGATTTAATAAATAGATCTAACTAAAACATAAAATAAAATGAATAAAAGAAAATTGCAGCAAGGTATTTTTGGTTTTAATATATGATAGGAAATAGATCCGGGGGCCATAGTTTTCACTAGAGACTTCTCTCGAGAAAATATCATATGGTGGGTAAACAAATTACTGTTGTGTAATTGATAGAAAAACAAATAATTATGGCGATATCCATGGCAATGATCATGTATATAGACATCACGTCCAAAATTAGTAAACCGAAATGATTCTGCATCTATTACTATTACTCCACACATCGACCGCTATTCAGCATGCATCTAGTTCATGGAAAAACAGAGTAATGCATTAGGCAAGATGACATGATGTAGACAAGATAAACTCACGTATGAATAAACCCCATCTTGTTACCCTTAATAGCAACGATACATGCGTGTCATGTCGTTTTCTATCACTGAGATTGAGCACCGCAATATCGAACCCATCACAAATCACCTCTTCCCATGGCAAGATAAATCAATCTAATTGGCCAAACCAAACCAATAAATCGGAGAAGAAATACGAAGCTATGACAATCATGCATAAAAGAGTTTAGAGAAGACTCAAATAATATTCATGTATAGATCTGATCATAAACTCAGAATTCATCGGATCCCAACAAAAACACCGCAAAAAAGAGTTACATCAAATATATCTCCAAGAACATCGAGGGGAACATTGTATTGAAGATCAAAAGGAGAGAATAGGCCATCTAGCTACTAACTACGGACCCGTAGGCCTGTGGTAAACTACTCACGCATCATCGGAGGGGCAACAAGGATGATGAAGAACACCTCCGTGATCGTGGTTCTGGAGCTTGCGGCGGCGGAAAAAGTATTTCGTCCACTCCCCTATGGTTTTTGGGATTTTAGAGTATTTATAGAGGCAGATGTAGGTCAAGGGGGTGCCTGTGGGCCCCACTACCCATCAGGCAGCCAGAGGCCCCTGGCGCACCCTGGTGTCTAGTCAACCCCACGGGCCTCCTCTCGTCTGCTCCAGAAGCTTCCAGGGTCTTGATAACCTACAAGTATAGGGGATCGCAACAGTTTTCGAGGGTAGAGTATTCAACCCAAATTTATCGATTCGACACAAGGGGAGCCAAAGAATATTCTCAAGTATTAGCAGTTGAGTTGTCAATTCAACCACACCTGGATAACTTAATATCTGCAGCAAAGTATTTAGTAGCAAAGTAGTATGGAAGTAACGGTAACGGTAGCAAAAGTAACAATAGCAGTTTTGTAGTAATTATAGCAGTGGCAACGGTAAAGTAACTAAGCAAAGATCAATATGTGAAAAGCTCGTAGGCATTGGATCAGTGATGGATAATTATGTCGGATGCGATTCCTCATGCAATAGTTATAACATAGGGTGACACAGAACTAGCTCCAGTTCATCAATGTAATGTAGGCATGTATTCCGAATATAGTCATACGTGCTTATGGAAAAGAACTTGCATGGCATCTTTTGTCCTACCCTCCCGTGGCAGCGGGGTCCTATTGGAAACTAAGGGATATTAAGGCCTCCTTTTAATAGAGTACCGGACCAAAGCATTAACACTTAGTGAATACATGAACTCCTCAAACTACGGTCATCACCGGTAAGTATCCCGATTATTGTCACTTCGGGGTTAACGGATCATAACACATAATAGGTGACTATAGACTTGCAAGATAGGATCAAGAACTCACATATATTCATGAAAACATAATAGGTTCAGATCTGAAATCATGGCACTCGGGCCCTAGTGACAAGCATTAAGCATAGCAAAGTCATAGCAACATCAATCTCAGAACATAGTGGATACTAGGGATCAAACCCTAACAAAACTAACTCGATTACATGATAAATCTCATCCAACCCATCACCGTCCAGCAAGCCTACGATGGAATTACTCACGCACGGCAGTGAGCATCATGAAATTGGTGATGGAGGAAGGTTGACGATGACGACGGCGACGGATTCCCCTCTTCGGAGCCCCGAACGGACTCCAGATCAGCCCTCCCGAGAGAGATTAGGGCTTGGCGGCGGCTCCGTATCGTAAAACGCGATGAATCTTTCTCTCTGATTTTTTTCTCCCCGAACGTGAATATATAGAGTTGGAGTTGAGGCCGGTGGAGCTCCAGGGGGCCACGAGGCAGGGGGCGCGCCTAGGGGGGTAGGCGCGCCCCCACCCTCGTGGACAGGGTGTGGGCCCCCTGGTCTTGATTCTTTCGCCAGTATTTTTTTATATATCCCAAAAATATTCTCCGTGAAGTTTCAGGTCATTCCGAGAACTTTTATTTCTGCACAAAAATAACACCATGGCAATTCTGCTGAAAACAGCGTCAGTCCGGGTTAGTTCCATTCAAATCATGCAAGTTAGAGTCCAAAACAAGGGCAAAAGTGTTTGGAAAAGTAGATACGTTGGAGACGTATCAACTCCCCCAAGCTTAAACATTTGCTTGTCCTCAAGCAATTCAGTTGATAAACTGAAAGTGATAAAGAAAAACTTTTACAAACTCTGTTTGCTCTTATTGTTCTAAATATGTAAAGCCAGCATTCAAGTTTTCAGCAAAGATTATGAACTAACCATATTGACAGTAACATTTAGGTCTCATGTTTACTCATATCAATGGTATAATCAACTAGCGAGCAATAATAATAAATCTCGGATGACAACACTTTCTCAAACAATCATAATATGATATAACAAGATGGTATCTCGCTAGCCCTTTCTGAGACCGCAAAACATAAATGCAGAGCACCCCTGAAGATCAAGGACTGACTAAACATTGTAATTCATGGTAAAAGAGATCCAGTCATAGTCATACTCAATATGAATTAATAGTAATGGATGCAAATGAGAGCTGTGCTCTCCAAATGGTGCTTTTAATAAGAGGATGATGACTCAACATAAAAGTAAATAGATAGGCCCTTCGCAGAGGGAATCAGGGATTTGTAGAGGTGCCAGAGCTCGGTTTTGAAATAGAGATAAATAATATTTTGAGCGGCATACTTTCATTGTCAACATAACAACCGAGAGATCTCGATATCTTCCATGCTACACACATTATAGGCGGTTCCCAAGCAGAATGGTAAAGTTTATACTCCCCCACCACCAACAAGCATCAATCCATGGCTTGCCCGAAACAACGGGTGCCTCCAACTAACAACAGTCCTGGGGGAGTTTTGTTTGCAATTATTTTGATTTGTTTGAGCATGGGACTGGGCATCCCGGTGACCAGCCATTTTCTCGTGAGTGAGGAGCGGAGTCCACTCCTCTTGAGAATAACCCGCCTAGCATGGAAGATACAGACAGCCCTAGTTGATACATGAGCTATTCGAGCATACAAAACAGAATTTCATTTGAAGGTTTAGAGTTTGGCACATACAAATTTACTTGGAACGGCAGGTAGATACCGCATATAGGAAGGTATGGTGGACTCATATGGAATAACTTTGGGGTTTATGGAAGTGGATGCACAAGCAGTATTCCCGCTTAGTACAAGTGAAGGCTAGAAAAAGACTGGGAAGCGACCAACTAGAGAGCGACAACAGTCATGAACATGCATTAAAATTAATCAACATTGAGTGCAAGCATGAGTAGGATATAATCCACCATGAACATAAATATCGTGGAGGCTATGTTGATTTTGTTTCAACTACATGTGTGAACATGTGCCAAGTCAAGCCACTCGAATCATTCAAAGGAGGATACCACCCTATCATACCACATCACAACCATTTTAATAGCATGTTGGCACGCAAGGTAAACCATTATAAACTCCTAGCTAATTAAGCATGGCATAAGCAACTATAATCTCTAATTGTCATTGCAAACATGTTTCATTCATAATAGGCTGAATCAGGAATGATGAGCTAATCATATTTACAAAAACAAGAGAGGTCGAGTTCATACCAGCTTTTCAACCAGTCCATCATATATCATCATTATTGCCTTTCACTTGCACGACCGAACGGTGTGGATAATAATAATAGTGCACGTGCATTGGACTAAGCTGGAATCTGCAAGCATTTAATACAAGGAGAAGACAAGGTAACATGGGCTCTTTGTTAGATCAACAATAATGCATATAAGAGCCACTTCAACATTTTCATTATGGTCTTCTCCCATCGACCCCAAAGAAAAGAAATAAAACTATTTACATGGGAAAGCTCCCAACAAGCAAAAGAAGAACGAGAAATCTTTTTGGGTTTTCTTTTAATTACTACTACTACATGCATGGAAAGTAAACTAGCTAAAAGATACAACTATTTTTTTTGTTTTTCTTAAGGTTATTCAAACACACAAGAAGAAGGCTAGAAAAAGGAAAATAAACTAGCATGGATAGTACAATGAAAAAGTATGAGCACCGACAACTGGAATGAGTGTGTGAACATGAGTGTAATGTCGGTGAGAAATACGTACTCCCGCAAGCTTAGGCTTTTGGACTAAGTTGGTCTATGCCCATGGATCAAAGTTGTAGCTGGGGTCGTACTGAGATGCAGCAGCTATCGCCTCATGAGCTGCAGCTTGGAGGCGAGCTGCCTCTGTACTCCTCTCATACTCGTTCGCCTCCTCCCTGGTTATAACATATCTCCCTTTTGCCTGAAAGTCAAAGAAAGTAGGAGCAGGGAGAGCAACGTGGACAGTGCGGCGCCTGTCAAAGATTAGTCAGTACTGGAGAGATTGTTCATTCCTCTCAATAAACTAATGGCGAATCATAGCATTAAAATCTAAGTAAGCAGGAGGCAATTCCATATCATTTTCATGTATGGGTATCTCGAGATAATTGGCTAAACGGGTTGCATAAATTCCACCAAACAAGTCTCCACTTAAACTATTAAGATGCAACCTTCATGCAACAATGGCCCCCAAGTTATATTGTTTATCCCCTAATACAGCACTCTTGAGAACACTAATATCAGGAACACACATGTGACATGCCTCGTCCTTGCCGTTAATGCATCTACCTATAAAGAGAGCAAAATAATGTATAGCAGGAAAGTGAATGCTCCCAATGGTAGCTTGTGTTATTTCTCTAGATTCCCCCATAGTGATACTACCAAGAAAATCCTTAAACTCAGATTTACGAGGATCACTAGCACTACCCCATTGCGGGAGTTTACAAGCAGTATTAAAATCTTCTAAGTCCATGGTATAAGATTTACCATAGAGATCAAATAGGACAGTGTGAGAATTGCGTGAAGACGTAAATTTGAACCTTCTCACAAAGGAATCAGTTAGGTAATAATACTGAGGGCACTTATCAAGCATGAAGCCCTCGAGTTCAGGATTACGCACATATGCGTCAAATTCCTCCTTAATTCCTGCTTGGACCATGAAATCTTCTGACGGCCATCACAAGGCCGCACTTGAGCTTCTCTTGGTAGTTCATGGTCCGGCTCACGTATTGCACGCCTGGGTCCTTGCTTCCTTGAAGAACCACCTTGGTACATTTTCCTAAACATATTTCTTCCTGTGAAAAATTTCTGCAAATTTTAGTAACTCAAAATAAAAGTGAACCAAACTCAACAAAATTGATAGCAACTACTCCCGCAAGTGCCTAGAGACTATATCATGCATTAGAACTACTTGGGGCCATATAAATTTGACATGCAAGCTCAAGAACAGGGTCAACTAGGCAGCAAAAATTTGCAATGAATAAAGCACTAGAACAAAAACTAATTGGACCATTGGAGGAGTCACATACCGAAGAACAATCCCCCAAAGCAGTTTTGTGAGTGGAGCTTTGAGCAAGGAGATCGAAAATGGCAGCAAGATGAGCTAGAACTCGTGCTTGAGCTGGTTGGTGATTTTTTTCTGGAGGAAGAAGGAGTGTGTGGGTGCTGGAATAAGTGGACGGGGGCCACCAGGGGCCCACGAGGTAGGGGGGCGCGCCCAGGGGGGTGGGCGCGCCCTGGACCCTCATGGCCAGGTGCTGGCTCCCCCTGATGTGTTCTCAGTGCCAGATATTCTCAAATATTTTAGAGAAAATCATATTTCATTTTCAGGGCATTTGGAGAACTTTTATTTTCGGGGTATTTTTTATTGCACGGATAATTCAGAAAACAGATACAAAATACTATTTTTGCTTTATTTAATCTAAATAAAAGAAAGTAAAAGGAGGGTACAGAGAGTTGTGCTTTCTAACTTCATCCATCTCATGATCATCAAAAGGAATCCACTAACAAGGTTGATCAAGTCTTGTTAACAAACTCATTCCAAATCGCATGAAACCGGAGAATTTTCGAATAGCACTAGGTTACCTCAACGGGGATATGCACATCCCCAACAATAAGAATATCATATTTCTTCTTGACAGTAGGAAGAGGAAACTCAAAACCTCCAATAGTAATCGTTAGAATTTTTCCAATAGAATTGATACTGTGGACTTGAGGTTGTTTCCTCGGAAAGTGTACCGTATGCTCATTACCATTAACATGAAAAGTGACATTACCTTTGTTGCAATCAATAACAGCCCCTGTAGCATTCAAAAAGGGTCTACCAAGGATAATCGACATACTGTCGTCCTCGGGAATATCAAGAATAACAAAGTCCGTTAAAATAGTAACGTTTGCAACCACAATAGGCACATCCTCACAAATATCGACATGTATAGCAGTTGATTTATCGACCATTTGCAAGATATTTCAGTAGGTGTCAACTTATTCAAGTCAAGTCTACGATATAAAGAGAGAGGCATAACACTAACACCGGCTCCAAGATCACACAAAGCAGTTTTAACATAGTTTCTTTTAATGGAGCATGGTATAGTGGGTACTCCTGGATCTCCTAGTTTCTTAGGTATTCCAACTTTAAAAGTATAATTAGCAAGCATGGTGGAAATTTCAGCTTCCGGTATCTTTCTTTTATTTGTAACAATTTCTTTCATATACTTAGCATAAGGATTCATTTTAAGCATATCAGTCAAACGCATACGCAAAAAGATAGGTCTAATCATTTCAGCAAAGCGCTCAAAATCCTCACCATCCTTTTTCTTGGATGGTTTAGGAGGAAAAGGCATGGGTTTCTGAACCCATGGTTCTCATTCTTTACCGTGCTTCCTAGCAACAAAGTCTCTCTTATCATAACGTTGATTCTTTGATTGTGGGTTATCAAGATCAACAACAGGTTTAATTTCTACATCATTGTTATTGCTAGGTTGAGCATCAACATGAACATCATCATTAACATTATCACTAGGTTCATGTTCATTACCAGATTGTGTCTCAGCATCAGAGATAGAGATATCATTGGGATTCTCAGGTGTGTCAACAACAGGTTCACTAGAAGCATGCAAATTCCTATCATTTTTCTTTTTCTTCCTCTTAGAAGGACTAGGTGCATCTTCATTAGTTCTCTGAGAATCTTGCTCAATTCTCTTAGGGTGGCCCTTAGGATACAAAGGTTCCTGAGTCATTTTACCCCCTCTAGTCATAACTCTAACATCATTATCATTCTTCTTATTATTTAATTCATTGAGCAAATCATTCTGAGCTTTAAGCACTTATTCTACTTGAGTGGTAACCATAGAAGCATGTTTACTAATGAGTTTAAGTTCACCTTTAACTCTAGACATATAATCACTCAAGTGTTCAATCATATAAGCATTTCGTTTCAATTGTCTACCAACATAAGCATTGAAGTTTTCTTGTTTAACAATAAAATTATCAAACTCATCTAAGCATTCGCTAGCAGACTTATAA
Source organism: Triticum aestivum (assembly GCF_018294505.1). Lineage (NCBI taxonomy): Eukaryota > Viridiplantae > Streptophyta > Magnoliopsida > Poales > Poaceae > Triticum > Triticum aestivum. The sequence goes on along the minus strand of NC_057802.1, from coordinate 447,719,237 downwards.
CGAGGAATATCACCTTCATCAAATCTATAGAGAGAATTTACCTTTACTACCGTGTCGGGTTATCAAGACCATGTATTTCTTCAATAGGTGGTAAATTCTTAACATCTTCAGCTTTAATACCCTTTTCTTTCATAGATTTCTTTGCCTCTTGCATATCTTCAGGACTGAGAAATAGAATACCCCTTTTCTTCGGAGTTGGCTTAGGAGTTGGTTCAGGAAGTGTCCAATTATTTTCATTAGTCAACATATTATTCAATAGCAATTCAGCTTGATCAATAGTTCTTTCCCTGAAAACACAACCAACACAACTATCCAGGTGGTCTCTGGAAGCATCGATTAGTCCATTATAAAAGATATCAAGTATTTCATTTTTCTTGAGAGGATGATCAGGCAAAGCATTAAGTAATTGGAGAAGCCTCCCCCAAGCTTGTGGGAGACTCTCTTCTTCAATTTGCACAAAATTATACATTTCCCTTAAGGCAGCTTGTTTCTTATGAGCGGGGAAATATTTAGCAGAGAAGTAATAGATCATATCCTGGGACTACGCACACAACCAGGATCAAGAGAATTAAACCATGTTTTAGCATCACCCTTTAATGAGAAAGGAAATGACTTAAGGATATAGTAGTAGTGACTTTTCTCATCATTAGTGAATAGGGTGGCTATATCATTGAATTTAGTAAGATGTGCCACAAGAGTTTCAGACTCATAGCCATAGAAAGGATCAGATTCAACTAAAGTAATTATCTCAGGATCGACAGAGAAATCATAATCCTTATCGGAAATACAGATAGGTGAAGTAGCAAAAGCACGGTCATATTTCATTCTAGCATTCAAAGATTTTTCTTTAAGCTTAGCTAATAATTTCTTAAGATCATATCTATCATTTCAAGCAAGAAAGTCTCTAGCAGTTTCTTCATCCATAACATAACCCTCAGGCACAACAGACAATTCATATCTAGGGGGAGAATCTTCATCATCACTTTCATCAATATTATCAGTTTCAATAATTTCATTCTCTCTAGCCCTAGCAAGTTGTTCATCAAGAAATTCACTTAGTGGCACAGTAGTATCAAGCATAGAAGTAGTTTCATCATAAGTATCATGCAAAGCAGAAGTGCCATCATCAATAACATGCGACATATCAGAATTAATAGCAGAAGCAGGTTTAGGTGTCGCAAGTTTACTCAAAACAGAAGGTGAATCAAGTGCAGAGTTAGATGGCAGTTCCTTACCTCCCCTCGTAGTTGAGGGAAAAATCTTAGTTCTTTTGTCTTTCAAGTTCCTCATAGTGACCAGCAGATATAAATCCCAAGTGACTCAAAGAATAGAGCTATGCTCCCCGGCCACGGCGCCAGAAAATAGTCTTGATAACCCACAAGTATAGGGGATCGCAACAGTTTTCGAGGGTAGAGTATTCAACCCAAATTTATCGATTCGACACAAGGGGAGCCAAAGAATATTCTCAAGTATTAGCAGTTGAGTTGTCAATGCAACCACACCTGGATAACTTAATATCTGGAGCAAATTATTTAGTAGCAAAGTAGTATGGAAGTAACGGTAACGGTAGCAAAAGTAACAATAGCAGTTTTGTAGTAATTGTAACAGTGACAACGGTAAAGTAACTAAGCAAAGATCAATATGTGAAAAGCTCGTAGGCATTGGATCAGTGATGGATAATTATGTCGGATGCGATTCCTCATGCAATAGTTATAACCTAGGGTGACACAGAACTAGCTCCAGTTCATCAATGTAATGTAGGCATGTGGCGCCCGGATAATTAGGCTACAGTAATCCCACATTAATGATGCCACGTCACCACGATTACTGTTGTTAATCTCGCGTTAGTTCAAAAATGATCCAAATTCAAATTTGAATTAAAGGCAAAGGACAAAAGTTTTCAAATGTTAAAACCAAAATGTTCGGGTTGTGACAAATATTGCATAGGTAATTACAGTGAAGAACCCATAATTAAGTAAAATATTTAAATGCACTATAGTAGGTAAAACAGCGGCAAAACAATTATTTAAATGCTTTTAAATACTAAACAAATATTAAACTAGTTCATTGGATCACCAAGTTTGTTGAGGAAGTGGCCTATGTTAAAATGCTAATTTAGGAGCGGGCGTTATATTTTTGTATAAGGATTTGCTAACTAAAATAAATAAAACAGAAAGAAAAATAAACAAAGGACAAAACAAAATAAAACCCCCCTCTCTCCCATGGGCCACGGCCCGACCGGCCACCCACCAGGCCGGCCCAGTCGGCCCCTCCCTCACTCCCTTAACCCCCCACTCCCCACCGAAACCCTACCGCGCCCCACTCCCCCCCACGATCCCCTCGCACTCCCTCCTCCTCCCCGATCCAGATCTGGATCAGGGGGGAACGAACCGCCGACCCCGTCGCCCTCCACGCCCATCGCCACCACCACGACG
>NC_057802.1:447677948-447715952 GCF_018294505.1 Triticum aestivum | reverse complement strand
CCCGGCTGGCCGCGCCGGCTTGCCCCGCCGTTGGTGCCCGACGGCCTCGTCCCGCCCTGCGGGCGAGTGCCCGACGCCAGCCCGCTAAGGCTCCTGGCCCAATGACGAATCGGGCCCACGTCCCTGGACTGATAAAAAAGAGAAAGAATTCAAAAAACAATTAAAATTAATTAAATAATTAATTAAAGAATTAATTAACTTAATTAATACTAATTTAATTAACCTAATTAACCTAATTAACAACTGTTAATTAACAGAATAGTCAATGACAGTAGGGACCCACTAGTCAATTTGACCAGTCAACGGTCAATGCTGACTGGACTGTTGACTTTGACTGGTCCCACCAGTCAGTCTCTGCTGACTGGGCAATTGACCAAGTCAACCAGGCCTACTGGTCAGCCACACAAGCCCTTCTGTGGGTACACTTCTGTGTACCCATAGCAATTTAACATTTAATTTTCGAATTAAAATAATTTAGAAAATTATTTAAAACTTTGAAAAATTATATAAAATAAACTGTAATTTGGATGGAAAAACTTTGTACATGAAAGTTGCTCAGAACGACGAGACGAATCCGGATACGCAGCCCGTTCGTCCGCCACACATCCCTAGCATAGCAAACACACAACTTTCCCCCTCCGGTTCATCCGTCCGAAAACGCGAAACACCGGGGATACTTTCCCGGATGTTTCCCTCCCTTGCCGGTATCACCTATCCCTACGTTAGATCACCCCTGACACCGCGTATTGCCTTGTTATATGTTGTGATTCTTTGTTTGCTCCGTATTTACTGTTTCTTCCCCCTCTTCTTCTCCGGTAGACCCCGAGACCGGCGCTGATGCCATTGAGTACGACTACATCACCGACGACCCTTCTTCCTGTGCAACAGTGCTTCCAGGCAAGCCCCCCCTTGATCACCAGATATCGCCTATTCCTTCTCTCTACTGCTTGCATTAGAGTAGTGTAGCATGTTACTGCTTTTGGTTAATCCTATTCTGCTGCATAGCCTGTCATTGTTGCTACAGTTGTTACCCTTACCTGCAATCCTAAATGCTTAGTATAGGATGCTAGTATTCCATCAGTGGCCCTACACTCTTGTCCGTCTGCCATGCTATACTACTGGGCCGTGATCACTTCGGGAGGTGATCACGGGCATATGCTATATACTTTATACTGTTTCATTACTTATGATACTGTTCGGAGATGGGGGCTGAAGGGGCAGGTGGCTCCATCCCGGTAGAGGTGGGCCTGGGTTCCCGACGGTCCCCGACTGTTACTTTGTGGCGGAGCGACAGGGCAGGTTGAGTCCACCTAGGAGAGAGGTGGGCCTGGCCCTGGTCGGCGTTCGCGGTTACTTCATAATAACACGCTTAATGAGATCTTGGTATTTGATCTGAGTCTGGCCACTGGCCTATACGCACTAACAAACTATGCGGGAACAGTTATGGGCACTCGCGTCGTGGTATCAGCCGAAGCCTTCGTGACGTCAGCGACTGAGCGGCGCGCGCCGGATTGGACTGAAACGCCTACTCTTGTATAAGGGGGCTAGGTCTGCTTCCGGCCGCGTTCGCAACGTGCAGGTGTGCAATGGGTGATGGGCCTAGACCCCCGCGCCATAGGATTTAGACCGGCGTGCTGACCTCTCTGTTGTGCCTAGGTGGGGCTACGACGTGTTGATCTTCAGAGGCCGGGCATGACCCAGGAAAGTGTGTCCGGCCAAATGGGATCGAGCGTGTTGGGTTATGTGGTGCACCCCTGCAGGGAAGTTTATCTATTTGAATAGCCGTGATCTTCGGTAACAGGACGACTTGGAGTTGTACCTTTACCTTATGACAACTAGAACCAGATACTTAATAAAACACACCCTTCCAAGTGCCAGATACAACCCGGTGGTCGCTCTCTAACAGGGCGACGAGGAGAGGATCGCCGGGTAGGAGTATGCTATACGATGCTACTTGGTGAACTTACCATCTACTCTCTTCTACATGCTGCAAGATGGAGGTGGCCTGAAGCGTAGTCTTCGATAGGATTAGCTATCCCCCTCTTATTCTGGCATTCTGCAGTTCAGTCCACCGATATGGCCCTTTACACATATACCCATGCATATGTAGTGTAGCTCCTTGCTTGCGAGTACTTTGGATGAGTACTCACGGTTGCTTTTCTCCCTCTTTTCCCCCTTTCCCTTCTACCTAGTTGTCGCAACCAGATGCTAGAGCCCAGGAGCCAGACGCCACCGTTGACGACGACTCCTACTACACCGGAGGTGCCTACTACTACGTGCAGGCCGCTGACGACGACCAGGAGTAGTTTAGGAGGATCCCAGGCAGGAGGCCTATGCCTCTTTCGATCTGTATCCCAGTTTGTGCTACCCATCTTATGGCAACTTGTTTAACTTATGTCTGTACTCAGATATTGTTGCTTCCGCTGACTTGTCTATGATCAAGCACTTGTATTCGAGCCCTCGAGGCCCCTGGCTTGTATTATGATGCTTGTATGACTTATTTTATTTTTAGAGTTGTGTTGTGATATCTTCCCGTGAGTCCCTGATCTTGATCATACACGTTTGCATGTATGATTAGTGTACGATTGAATCGGGGCGTCACAAGGCATGTATTCCGAATATAGTCATACGTGCTTATGGAAAAGTGAAAGTGCAACTATCCCTGGGTGGTTTTGGTAATTCCTAACAACATATAGCTCATTGAGCTAATGCTATTTCAAGATGAATATTTCAGGAAAGCTCAATGATTGGCATGGCATGGATTAGAAAGTGGACCCTTCAAAATGCTAAGGACAAAAGATTGGCTCAAGCTCAAAGCACAAGACTCTACATTTTCTATTTTAGTGATCCAAGATCACATTGAGTCTATAGGAAAAGCCAATACTATTAAGAAGGGGTGAGGTGTTGCTTAATGAGGTTCTTGCTCAAAATGCTTAGTGATATGCTCATAAACCCCCCACTACTTTCTTGTCGGGTGGTTGGTGCGACATATGCCAAGGGATGGCTTATCATTGTGGGAGCCAATAAAACGTCGCCGGTGCCTGGAAACGGGATGAGGCGAAGACATGCACGCCGGCGGATCTTACCCAGGTTCGGGGCTCTCCGAGGAGATAACACCCCTAGTCCTGCTCTGCGGGGTCTCCGCATGATCAGTAGATCGAGAATGGGTAGCTACAATCGCTCCTCGAGTTGTTGGGATCAAGGGAGAGGAAGAACAAGGCTAGCTCTTCCTTCTCTCTATCTATGGCGTGTGTGTGCTATGCTTAGAAGCCAACCCTTTGCATGGGTGCTCCGGGGGGTTTATATAGGCCTACCCCCCGGGGGTACAATGGTAATCCGGCTGGGCTCTAGTCCCAGCCGTCAGTGTCTACGCTCGCCGGCTTCTCCGCCGGCTGCTGGGTCCCGCCGGCTGGTGGGTCCCGCCGGCTGCCGGCTTCTTGGTCGACAGGCCGACCCCACCGCCTAGGGTCTTGTCGGCGGCTGCTTACTGTAGCCTCGCCTCTGATGACGAGGGCCTTGTCGAGGTAAGCGTGGCTACAGTGGGCCGCCTCGGGGGCTCTCACTGTAGCCTTACCTCGTCTTGTCTCCTTAATGGGGCTCCTGCTTCGAGGAAGGGGGCGGCCAGCTTCTGGGGGCCGGCTACGCCCTTGGACGACTGGGAAAGGCCGGGCCGCCTTCACGCCTCTCTCTGGCTGAAGGGGCCCGCCGCCCGTGGGCCGTACGGGAGTCTGTCGTGGATGACGTTGAGGCTAGCATGGCTACAGTGCCGGGCCGCACGGGAGACAGCCGTCCCGTATGGCCTCCTGTAGCCATGCCCGCCTCGGGCTTCGGGGGTAGTGGGCCGCACTGTGGCCACACCCCGTCTTGTCGCCGTTATGTGCGAGTGGCTTTGGTGGTTGTGGTCTCGGCCGGCTTCTTGGAGTCGGCGTCCTTCTTGGCCGGCTTCTTGGAGTCGGCCACCCCGTAGTCGTCCTGGGGAGAGGTTGCTGAGGCTGGGTCGCCTTCCGGGAGTCGGCTTTAGAGGTAGCCGGCCAGGGAAGGCGGCCCAATGCTTGGAGTGCTTGGAGGCCCGAAGGCCTGATAATTTTTCAGAAGAACCAGGGGCAGTCGGTTAGGCTACCCGTGGCCATTTACTCCGACAGTAGTCCCCGAAGCTGATTGGGCTTCGAGGTGGAGTAGGGGTTGAGAAGCTCGATCAGCTTCCTATCTTGACAAGCCGGCAGCTGGGAGCCGGCCTTGGTCAGGCGCGCCGCCTGAGTCGAAATCTTCCGGAGTCGGAGGGCGGGAGCCCGCTAGTCCGTGCATCGGGCCGCGGGCCGGAAAGCCTGCCAGCCCACGCGCGTGACGGGACGTCGCCGCAGGGAGGGGGCCCACCACGTCCGCGCCCCGGCCCAGGCGCGGATCGTCTACATCCCGAAACCGCGCGCACGCCCCGTGCGGCAGTTTCGGCTCACATTTATGCGCAATAATCACGAGGCGTGGGGGGAGTGGGTGCAGTTAATCCCACGACTCCCCCCACGTTCGGCTTCTCCGGTCCTGCCGCGCGGGGCTATAAGTAGGGGGAGGTGGAGGGCAGCAGGCCCTCGCGCGCTCCTCCTACTTCCACCATCTTCCTCGCTCTCCCGTTCTTGCGACAGCGCCTTGCCGCCGCGCTCTCCACTGCGCATTCCTCCGCCGCCGCGCTAGTTTTCGCCATGCCTCCCGCCGTAGAGCAGCTCGGCGGGGATTGGGACGGCTCCAATGTGCACGAAGACCATGTCGAGTTTCTCCGCAACACGCGGCGGCTTCCCGGCGCGGACAAGGTGGAGGTCCGCCTTGCGCCGGCGAAGGAAATCAGGCCGGAGCCGCAGGAGGGCGAGCGGGTGGTCTTCCGCTCGCACTTCTTGCGCGGCATCGGCCTTCCAGTGAGCGCCTTCTTCCGCTCCTGGCTCAAATTCTATCAGCTCCAGCCGCACCATCTCACCCCCAACGCGGTGGTGCTGCTGTCCGCCTTCGTCACCCTGTGCGAGGGCTACCTCGGCGTCCTCCCCACCCTTGAGCTCTGGGGGGAGTTCTTCCAGTCGAAACTGGGCACGCGCATGCGGGGCGTGCCGGCTCAGACTGGCGCCTTCATCGCGTCGCGGAGATCGGTCGCCGACAATCCCTTCCCCGTCATCCCGCTAATCCAATCGGTGAAGAAGTGGCAGAAGTCGTACTTCTACATGCGGAACATCGCCCCACGGGGCGACTACATCAACCTGCCGGCTTACGTAGCCGGCCCACCGGCGGGCAGGCTGCCCCAGTGGTCCTTCCGGGCTGTGACGCTGACGCAGGCTGGAAACGCCGCCATCGCCCGACTGCGGGTGATGGTTCAGTCGGAGGGCCTGACGGGGTCCGACCTTCTGGCCGCATTCGTCACGCGCCGGGTTCTTCCGCTCCAGAGCCGGCCTCATCTGATCTGTCAGATGAGCGGCCAGCTCGATCCGAGCCGAATGTGCACCAAGGAGATGCCGCGCGAGGACGTCGCCTACATGGTGAACTACCTTGCGAATTGCAAGCTCTCCGAAGAGTGGCAATTCGGCAAGGAGCCATACAGCCGAGCCAATCCACCGCCCACGGTATGCTCTCCCTGTGTCTTCTTTTTCTCTCAACTTCGTTGCCGAGTTCCTCTTAGCCGACTCTAACTTAGTCGGTTTGCTTTTCGACAGAGCCCTCTGCTTCGGCCGGCCGGCGGGTCAGACTCGGAGCGCCGATTCGTCCCCGACCGGACCGAACACGATCAGGAGGACCCCGACCTGGCGGCAGCCGGTATGGAGGACGACGTCGAGCCGGGTGGTGGCCAAGCCGGCGGCGAAGCAGGCGGCTCCGGGCTCAGTGCCACCTTCGACGACTGGCCGGACAACGATGAGGCCGAAGCCGTCCCGCGTCGCCAGCCGGCATCTGGACGCGGCGCGGGTTCCTCTGCCGCACCTCCTGCTCGGGGCGGAGGGCAGAAGCGTCGCGCCGCCCAGGGTCTGTTCGGCAGCCGAACGAAGAAGCCCAGAGGCGGGGCGGCAGCCACCAGCCGGGAGGAGGCGGCCGCGAAGGCGGCTCGCTTCCGCAAGGCGGTGAAGCAACCGCAGACCGTGTCGGCGTAAGTCCGAATCTTTCTTTCGTATACTCTTTTTTCTTTCTTTTCTTTGGTGGTTCTTGAAACCTTGTCTTTTTTCTCCAAATGATCAGAGCTTCGTTGTCGCTTGAGCGGGCGGCTGCCGGCTCCGTCGTCGAGTCGCCAAGAGGCTCTGGGAGCACCACCCGCCGCGTGGACCCCCGTGTCGACCTTCAGGAGGCGACAGAAAGGAACGCGCGGGTGGCGCGGGTGGAGCGAGAGGCACGGGAGGCGGAGGCGCGGAAGGCAGCCGCTGCCCAGGCGGCTCGGGAGGAGGAGGCGGCGAAGGCGCTCGCCGATGCTGCAGCCAGGGCCCAAGCAGAGGCTGAAGCAGCGGCGGCGGCAGGGGAGGTTTTGATGGTCACCCCGCTGCGCGTCATGGCGCCTGGGGACATGGAGCCCTCGCCAGGGGGAGCCAGCGGCGACCAGCCAGGGCTGGGGGGAAGCGGCGACGACGTCATTATCTTGGAGAAAGCGCCGGAGCCGACCCCGCCAACTGGGGCGGCCCGAGGCGGCCGGCCTGATCCGCCGCCTGCACAGTCGGCGGAGGGCGAGCCGGCCGCGAGGGCTGAGACGGCGGTCCGGATCCCATCGAGCCGGCGTGCGGGGAAGGCCGCGTCGGAGCCGCAGAAGGCCGCGTCGGAGCCACAGCCGGCCGTGGGCTCCAGCTCGTCGGCCCGAGATGCTGAGGCGGCCAGCGCTACCTCGGGGTGGACGCCAGGCAGAGGGACGGCCGTGGTGAACGTGGCCGCACAAGACGTCCGGACCCGGCTCCAAAGCCAAGCCGCGGCGCTGAGGCAGTTCACCGATGAGTTCCTTGCGACGCGGGCGGCCATCCGGGTTAGTATTCCCATCTTGCTTCTTCTGGATCTTGATTTCTTCTTGATCTTGATTTCTTCCATGGGGGCGCGTCAGCGCACCCACTGGGTGTAGTCCCCGAGTTCCGAGTCGGCTGCTGAGCAGGCGGCTTGGAACTTCTTGGTGGATTTGTCTTTGCTATTTTTGTTCTTACTTCGGTCTCCTGTCCATCTTGCAGGACTACCACAACCTTCGAGCGGCCGCCTTCAACTCCCAGGCTCGGGAGCTAGGTCAGAAGACCGCCGACCTTACTGAAAGCCGAGGTACGTGCCTTGCTCTTTATCTCATGTGGGGGCGCGTCAGCGCACCCACTGGGTGTAGTCCCCGAGATTCGGGCCGAATGCTGAGCAGTCGGGTCGGATCTTCCTTGACGACTTCTTACTGTTCTTATTTTCCTGCCGTCTCTGCAGCGGCCAACGCCAGTCTGAGGGCACAGCTGGGGGAGTCTCAGACCGCCCTTCGTGCCAAGGATGAAGAGCTCGCCGCCTTGGTGCAGGAGCGCGACCGCCTGGTCAAGAAGCTGGCCGACCAGGAGGAAGGCCACAAGGCGGCCCTGAAGGCTGCGCAGGATCGCGAAGCCACTCTCCAGGCCGAGTTCGAGACGGAGGCGGCTGGCTGGGCTGAGGCCAGGCAGACTCTGGTCTCTGGCTACGGCCAAATCGAAGATCTTGTTGACAGTAAGCCGCCTACCTCTTCGTCCTTTCTTGCCATCTGCCACTTTGGCTTGTTTTCTGATTTTGGTGTTCTTTTCTTCCTTTCTTCTTCTTCTTTCTTGCGCAGAGTATTTCCCTGGCTATTCTACTACCGCCAACCAGACCATCGAGGCCCGTCACCAGGCGCGGAGGCAAGCTGGCTTTCAAATCTCGCCAACCGCCGGTCGCTCGCTGGAGGAACAGCTCCTGGCGATCCAGGCTCGCATCCAGCCGGCTCACCGGCTGCTTCGCCAGCTTCAGCGTGCCGGGGCGCAGGTCTTGGCCGCCCTCTGGCCCGGCCAAGTGGTCCCTCGCACCCCCAGTCGGACTGCCGACTGGCTGGAGGTGGCAGTCGGCCGCTTCGAGGCTTGGAAGGCCTCGGCGGCTTGCTCCGGCGCCAGGCGGGCGCTGGAATTCGTCAAGGCCTGGTATCCCGGCCTGAGCCTGGACCAGCTGGCTACCTGGCGGCAGCAAGCCGACACGGAGCTGGAGCCGACACGGCCGGCCATCATCCGGCGGGCTTCGGCGATCGCCGACTACACCGACACCAGCGTCTTCGCCCCCGAGGTGGACGACAACGGTGTCGCCCAGCCGCAGGAGTGGTTCGGTCTGAACCCGGAGTATGGCGAAGACTCGGCGGAGGAGATCGACTCCAGCGACGAGGGTGAAGAAGAGGAGGAGGAGGGTGAAGACGCCGAGCCGGCTGGTGGAGCAGCCGGCCAGCCTCAGCCTGACCGCACCTCCAGCACCACGTCACGCGCGAGTGCGTCGCCTGCCGTAGGTGGTGGTCAAGCCGAGACCCGCTAGGCGGCCACTCCTTCAACCGGCGAGGCCGCCTTCACCGACCAGCTCGGCCTCCGCAGCGCGCCTTAGTCTGCCGTCTTTTGTTTTCCTGTCTTGTTACTTTAGGAACAATGTTTGGTTAAGTCTGCACAATTCCACCCACTGGGTGTATTCGAACTTATGTCTATTGCCAGCCTGTTGGGGGCTTTATGTATATATAGCTTATGCATGCATTTGGCCTTTCCTTGTACTTTTGCTTTTTGTCCTTCTGCTTTTTCCTTTGCCGCCCTCCCTTGGTTGCCGCCTCCCCAGTCAAACAGTTGCTCTGCAATCTGTAGCCGGAGGAGTGCCTGGCCGTTTGGGGGGGGGGGAAGTACTCTAGCTCTGCTGGACTAAAGCTAAGTTTTTTAGGAAGCCGGCCAGCCGGCTGTTCTGGCAGCCGACAGGCATGTTTGGAGGCCGTCTCTTTGCTATATAGGTTCATTGTTCCTTAGCCATTTTCCGTGTGGGCGTCCTTTCTGTCTTGCCTCTTGCTAGTCGGACAGTCAGTTCTTTGAGCTGCGACTTTCAACAAGAGGGGACTCGGGAGCCGGCGCACTACTTTTCTGACTTTAGGTAGAACTTTCAATATAGCTCGAGGCGGCCAGTCCCCGGGCCGACTAGTCGAACCCGGTGCCAGACAAGGATTCAAAATGTAATAATACATTCATGGATATGACACTCGTCATTCATAGATAAACAAAGGCAGTCCCCGAGTACTGTTCAGGGGGCCTGTTGGTTTGTACTTAATATAAAAGGGGAGCGTGATACATACTGCTTTTCAGCTGTAAAATCGTCTTAGGAGGTTTGCGTTCCATGGTCGCTCCGACTCCTTGCCGGAGTCGTCTCTCTTGCGTGCTCTTGGTTTTTGCGCGTCGATCAAGTAGTAGGAGTCGTTGCCGAGTGCCTTGCTGACAACGAAGGGGCCTTCCCAAGGGGCCGAGAGCTTGTGCTGGCCGGCTGTTCGCTGGATCAGCCGGAGCACAAGGTCACCCTCTTGGAAGGATCTTGGCTTGACCTTGCGGTTGTAGTAGCGGCGCAGCCCTTGCTGGGAGATGGCGGACCGGCTGAGTGCTAACAACCGGCCTTCTTCCAGTAGGTCCACGCCGTCTTCTCTTGCTTCTTTGGCCTCCTCCTCTGTGTACATGGTGATCCGAGGCGAGTCGAACTCGATGTCTGTTGGGATGACAGCCTCGGCACCGTACACGAGGAAAAATGGAGTGAAGCCGGTTGACTTGTTGGGTGTAGTGTGCAGACTCCAGAGGACAGCCGGCAGCTCTTCGAGCCAGCAGCCGGCCGATCGCTCCAGTGGTACAACCAGTCGGGGCTTGATGCCGGAGAGGATGAGTCCATTTGCTCGCTCAACCTGGCCATTTGACTGCGGGTGGGCAACGGACGCTAAGTCCAGTCGGATGCCCTGCGTCGCGCAGAAACGTGCCAGTGCTCCTTTGGCGAAGTTCGTGCCGTTGTCGGTGATGATGCTGTGCGGCACGCCGTACGGAGTGGTGATGTCGGTGATGAATGTTACGGCAGTCGGCCCATTGAGCTTCTTGATTGGCTTTGCTTCAATCCACTTTGTGAACTTGTCCACGGCAACAAGTAGATGTGTCAAGCCGCCGCGGGCTGTCTTGAAAGGGCCCACCATGTCCAGTCCCCAGACGGCAAAAGGCCAAGTGAGGGGAATGGTCTTGAGGGCAGAAGCCGGCAGGTGTTGCTTGGAACTAAAAACTTGGCATCCTCTGCAGCTCTTGACTATTTCTTTAGCATCCTCCAAGGCAGTCGGCCAGAAGAAACCATGGCGAAAAGCCTTGGCCACAAGGGATCTTGAGGCTGCGTTGTGGCCGCATTCGCCTTGGTGGATGTCTTTGAGGATTGCCACTCCTTTTTCTGGCTCGACGCAACGCTGGAAGACTCCAGTGACGCTGCGCTTCACAAGCTCTTTGTTGATTATTGTATATGCTGCGGCTCGTCGTTGCACTAGTCTTGCGGAGATCTCATCAGCCGGCAGCTCTCTGCTGACTAGGAACTTGAGGATGGGCTAGGCCCATGAGGGAGCTGTGACTTCTTCTTCTGTTAATGTAGCCACCATGACTCGGGTGGGTGGGTTGGGTGAGTCGGCCATCGCTTCTTGCGTCGTTGTAGTCCCCGGGCCGACTGCTGCAGTCCCCGGGCCGAGTTCTGAAGTCCCCGTGCCGCCTGTGGGATTTCTCCAGTCGGATCCGGCTGTATCTGGCGCAGGCGGTACGAAGATGGAATCCGACTCTGGAGACGGCTTGATGGACGGCTTGAGGAGGCGCTGGAGGGAGACGCCAGTCGGTATGGCTTGTCGGGTGGAGCCGATCCGTGCTAGGGCATCTGCTTGGTCGTTGTCGGCCCTTGGCACGTGGAGGAACTCGCACCCTTCAAAGTATCCGCTGATCTGCTGGACGAGGAATCGATAGCTCGCCATGTTCGCGTCCTTGGCGTCCCAGTCGCCAGATGATTGCTGGACCGCCAAGTCTAAGTCGCCGTAGCACAGGATCCGGCGTATGCCAAGCTCTTTGGCTAGCCGGAGCCCATGTACGAGCGCCTCGTACTCGGCCACGTTGTTGGAGGCGGCGAAGTGGATCTGCAGTGTGTACTTGAGCTTGTCGCCTTTGGGAGAGGTGAGGACGATGACGGCTCCCAAGCCGGTGCGCATCTTGGACCCGTCAAAGTGCATCCGCCAATGGGTAGAGTCGGGAGCCGGCGGTAGGTACTGGGTCTCGGCCCAGTCGACGAGGAAGTCAGCCAATGCTTGCGACTTGATGGCGGTGCGGGGTTGATAGAAGATCGTGTAGGGCGCCAATGCAATGGCCCATTTGGCCACCCGGTCGGATGCATCCCGGTTGCCTATGATCTCGGCAAGCGGGGCGGTGCACACGACCGTGATGGGGTGCTCTTGGAAGTAGGGCTTCAGTTTCTTGGCAGCGAAGTACACCCCATAGCATATCTTTTGGTAGTGCGGGTAGTTTTGCTTTGAGCTGGACAGCACTTCGCTGAGATAGTACACCGGCCTCTGGACTAGCTGGTCTCGGCCTTCCTCCGGGCGCTGGACCACAACAACAGTGCTGACGACTCGGCTAGTCGCGGCGATGTAGAGGAGCATGGGCTCCTTCTCAGTCGGCGCTGCCAGGACAGGCGGAGTGGTCAGCATTTTCTTCAACTCATGGAAGGCTTGGTCGGCTTGATCATTCCACTCGAAGTGAGTGGACTTCTTCATGAGTCGGTACAAGGGGAGAGCCTTTTCTCCTAGTCGGCTGATAAAACGATTCAGGGAGGCTAAGTAGCCAGTGAACTTCTGCACATCTCGCAGCTTGGTGGGAATCTCCATCCTCTCGATGGCCTTGATCTTGATAGGGTTGCACTCAATGCCGCGTTCGAAGACCAGGAAGCCTAGCAGCTGGCCGGCTGGCACTCCGAACACGCACTTCTCTGGGTTGAGCTTGATCTGGAATCGGCGCAAGTTGGCGAATGTTTCTTTCAGGTCTTCCAGCAAGGTACCGCGCTTCTCTGTCTTCACCACAATGTCATCTACATAGACGTGGGCATTTCTGCCGAGTTGTTTCAAGAGACATTTCTGCATGCAACGCTGAAAAGTGGCACCGGCATTTCTTAAGCCGAATGTCATAGTCAGGTAGCAGAAAGCTCCAAAGGGTGTGATGAAGGTAGTCTTCAGGCGGTCAGCCGGGTCCAACTTGATCTGATGGTACCCTGAGTACGCATCCAAAAAACTTAACAGCTCGCATCCGGCTGTGGAGTCTATCACTTGGTCAATCCGTGGCAGAGCAAACGGATCCTTTGGGCAAGCCTTGTTCAGACTGGTGTAGTCTATACACATACGCCACTTGTTATTCTTCTTCAGAACCAGAACTGGGTTGGCAAGCCACTCTGGAAAGAATACTTCCATGATGAAGCCGGCGGCAAGGAGCCGGGCTATCTCTTCTCCCACAATTCTTCGCTTCTCTTCTGACAGCCGGCGGAGGGGCTGCTTGACCGGCTTCGCATCGTCTCGGACATGTAATTTGTGCTCGGCGAAATCCTTCGGGACACCCGGCATGTCCTTTGGGGACCATGCAAAGACGTCTCGATTCTCACGGAGGAAGTCGACGAGCTCGCCTTCCTATTTACTGTCCAAGTTCGCCCCAATGACAGCGAACCTCTCCGAGTTCTCCGGGTCCAGAGGTATCTTCTTCGTCTCTTTGGCAGGCTGGAACGAGCCCTGCGCATCACAATCCTTGGGGTTGGGGGACAAGGCCGGCTGCTTGCCGGCCATGGCCACAACCCGTTCCAGCATCTTCTTCTCTTCTGCCACCACGAGGGACTCGGCCAGCCGGCTACTGGCCATGGCGCACTCGATGGACTTCTTGTAGTTGCCGGCTACCGTGATGATCCCCTTCGAGCTCGGCATCTTCATCTTCAGGTAGGCGTAGTGGGGCACATCCATGAACTTGGCCAGAGCAGGTCGGCCAAGCAGTGCATGATAGGGGCTCTCCAAATCCACTACCTCGAACCATATTGCTTCTCGGCGGAAATGATCTTTGTCTCCGAAGAGAACATCCATTTTGATCTTGCCGATTGGGGAGCAAGACAGGCCGGGGACGATACCATGGAAGACGGTGCGGCTCGGCATGAGCTGCTTTGCTTTGATGTTCAGCTTCTCCATGGTATCGCGGTACAGTATGTTGATACTGCTTCCGCCGTCTATCAGGACGCGGGAAAATCTGGCAGCTCGCCTCTCCGTCGCGAGGGTGACGTCCAAGACCATTGCATAGGAGCCAGGCGAAGGCATCACCTCTGGGTGGTCGGCCTGGCTCCAGCTGATTGTCTTTTCTGACCAGTGCATGAACTCGGGGGCGCTAGTGGCGACTGCATTTACTTCTTGGTGCTGTCGGCGTCGGCTGCGCTTGTCGTCGGCTTGACTGGTGAGGACGACGTAGGCGGCGTGCTCTTCGGGGAATTCGTCTTGGATGGCGCCGACTGCCGGCCGAGCCGCCGGCTGCTGGGGGGCTGGAGGCGGCGGGCCGGGAGGCGGAGGCGGCAGCATTCCCTCGCCCTTGGTGATGCGGGTGAGCCAGTGGCATTTCCGGGTTGTGTGGTTGGACGGCTTCGCGCCGCTGTGGAACTTGCAGGGGGCGTCGAGAGCTTGCTCGTAGGAGAAAGACGGCTGCCAAGCCGGCCTTCCACCCTTCTTCTTGGGAGCGGGCCGTTCTTCAGGCTGCTCGTCTTCAACTGTGGCCACTTGCCGACTGGAGGAAGTCGGCATGGGGCCCTTGCGCTTGTGGTCGTTCTGGTAGGGGCGCCGATTAGGGTCGCCAGCCGGCGTCTTGGGAGCCAGAGCAATCACCTTCCCAGAGGCGTCTACTCTCAGCTCGGTCTTCATCGAGGAGTCGGCAGTGGCGTACTTGTCGGCGATGACTAGTAACTCGTCGAGGGTAGCCGACTCGTCGCAGAGGAGTCGGTGCTTGAGGAGGGTGCCCTCTCGGCACCCGGCGGTGAAGTACTCGATGGCCTGGACCTCGTGCACCCCCTCGCAGGAGTTGCGGAGCTCGGCCCATCGCGTGAGGTAGTCGCGGGTCGACTCGTTGGGCCCTTGGACGTAGAGGGAGAGTTGGCGAGGCTTGGGAGGCCGCTTGTAGGTGCTGGTGAAGTTGCGGATGAAGACTTCGGTGAAGTCCAGCCAACTGTTGATGCTGTAGGGCTTGAGGCTGTTGAGCCATGTGCGCGCAGTGCCTTGCAGCATGAGGGGGACGTACTTCACGGCGACGCGCCGATTGCCGTTGGCTATGCTGACGGCCGTGGAGTAGTCGATGAGCCAATCTTCCAGCTTCACCGAGCCGTTGTACTTGGGCGTGTCTCTAGGGAGCGAGAACCCTTTGGGGAAGGGCTCGTCGCCGATGCGGGGGCCAAAGCATGGCGGGCCGACATCGTCTTCTTCTTCTAACGCCAAGGATCGAGCAAGGCGGTCGATCCTGTGGCGGGCGTCGTTCTCGCCGACTCCTTCTCGGCGGCCGAGTCGGTCGCCAAGGGTCGGGTGTGTGATAGGCGGCGGAGTGAGGCGTCTTTCTCTTCGAGGCGGGGGAGGAGGCAGATTTCCTTGGTGTTCAACCGCTCGAGGGCGGCCTTCCGCGTCGCGCTCGATGGTAATGCGAGTCCGGCTGCGGCTGGCTGCCGGCTCCTTGTCTTTCTTCTGGCGCGCGCCGCTCGCAGTCGGCGAGCGGGACGTCGCGGCGTGCTCCCGGCGCGGGGAATGACTATCAGCACGAGCGCCGGCTTCGTGCCGTTCTGCAGCCGCGTCGAGCAGCTGCTGGATCCGTCTCGTCATGTAGGGGAGCTCATCGGCTCCCAGCCCATTGAGCTCTTCTGCGGCCGCCTGATCGGCTCGCAGATTCTCGAGCGGGGTGGCGTAGACGGGGCGATCTGCCCCCAGCATGCTGGCGACGGCCGCGCCGCGCTTCTGGACAAAGCCGGCTCGGCTCGGGCCGCTAGGCGGCGGCGTACCGAAGGCGGCGCGGTCGACCTCGCGCTGGTGGGCCTCGGTGAGGCGTCTCATGGAGGCTATCTTCTGGCCCTCCGCGATGAGGGCAAGGCGGCGTGCCTCCAGGGTCTCGGAGTCGGCGTCGGCCGGGATGGGGACGGAGAGGTCGTGCATTGCCGCTTGCAGGGCGTCGTGGGCATTCTCGCCCGAGTTGGCGACGTGGCTGATGACCAGCACTTCGGTGACAGCGCTGCTGCCGCTGTCAGCTCGAGGGAGGGGGTCGTCGAAGACCACCACGTCGGAGGGGTAGGCGTCAAGCGATGCTGTGTCGGAGTCTATGAGCATCGGGTCGGTGGAGCCGACCGACTCCATGTCTGCAGCAGGCTCACTGGAGACGTGAAGCTGGTCGAGGAGGCTGACGAGGCGGTTCTCGGGGTAGTCGGTGCCTGCGTCGGACGCAGGCTCGTCGGAGATGCGAGCCTCGCCGAGCAGATCGGCGAGGCAGCTCGCTGCGCAGGCGTCGTCGACGCCTTGCAGCGCGTCGAGGCAAACGCCATCGGGCGCAGCAGGCTGGCTGCGCTCGCGGGGGAGGAAGAGGGTTCCCGTCCAGAACAGGTCTCCAGACGAAGGTGCACCTGGCCCCACGGTGGGCGCCAAATGTCGGGTGGTTGGTGCGATATATGCCAAGGGATGGCTTATCATTGTGGGAGCCAATAAAACGTCGCCGGTGCCTGGAAACGGGATGAGGCGAAGACATGCACGCCGGCGGATCTTACCCAGGTTCGGGGCTCTCCGAGGAGATAACACCCCTAGTCCTGCTCTGCGGGGTCTCCGCATGATCACTAGATTGAGAATGGGTAGCTACAATCGCTCCTCGAGTTGTTGGGATCAAGGGAGAGGAAGAACAAGGCTAGCTCTTCCTTCTCTCTATCTATGGCGTGTGTGTGCTATGCTTAGAAGCCAACCCTTTGCATGGGTGCTCCGGGGGGTTTATATAGGCCTACCCCCCGGGGGTACAATGGTAATCCGGCTGGGCTCTGGTCCCAGCCGTCAGTGTCTACGCTCGCCGGCTTCTCCGCCGGCTGGTGGGTCCCGCCGGCTGGTGGGTCCCGCCGGCTGCCGGCTTCTTGGTCGACAGGCCGGCCCCACCGCCTAGGGTCTTGTCGGCGGCTGCTTACTGTAGCCTCGCCTCTGATGACGAGGGCTTTGTCGAGGTAAGCGTGGCTACAGTGGGCCGCCTCGGGGGCTCTCACTGTAGCCTTACCTCGTCTTGTCTCCTTAATGGGGCTCCTGCTTCGAGGAAGGGGGCGGCCGGCTTCTGGGGGCCGGCTACGCCCTTGGCAGACTGGGAAAGGCCGGGCCGCCTTCACGCCTCTCTCTGGCTGAAGGGGCCCACCGCCCGTGGGCCGTACGTGAGTCTGTCGTGGATGACGTTGAGGCTAGCATGGCTACAGTGCCGGGCCGCACGGGAGACAGCCGTCCCGTACGGCCTCCTGTAGCCATGCCCGCCTCGGGCTTCGGGGGTACTGGGCCGCACTGTGGCCACACCCTGTCTTGTCGCCGTTATGTGCGAGTGGCTTTGGTGGTTGTGGTCTCGGCCGGCTTCTTGGAGTCGGCGTCCTTCTTGGCCGGCTTCTTGGAGTCGGCCACCCCGTAGTCGTCCTGGGGAGAGGTTGCTGAGGCTGGGTCGCCTTCCGGGAGTCGGCTTTAGAGGTAGCCGGCCAGGGAAGGCGGCCCAATGCTTGGAGTGCTTGGAGGCCCGAAGGCCTGATAATTTTTTCAGAAGAACCAGGGGCAGTCGGTTAGGCTACCCGTGGCCATTTACTCCGACATTTCTCATATCCACATATGTCCCAAACCAAATATCCAACTCGGCCCCACCGATTCTTTCTATCCGGAGCCACCGAGTTCAGTTGGCATAGCCACAGCCAGAAACCCTAGTCTTTTCGGTCTCACCGATAGGGATCTCGGTCTCACCGAGATGGGATTGTAATCTCTCTGTTTCCCTTCGTAACGTTTTGGTCAAACTGAGATGAGCGATCGGTCCCACCGAGATTTCAATGCAAACACTTTGTTTCCTTTTCGTAACGTTTTGGTCCAACCGAGATGAGCGAGTCGGTCCCACCGAGTTTGCCTGACCAAGTCTCTGTTGGACTATTACCCAAAATCGGTCTCACTGAGATTACGTTATGCCCTAACCCTAATGATATCGTTCCCACTGAGTTGACAGTCGGTCCCACCAAAATGCCTAACGGTCACATTATGAACCAAATCGGTCTAACGGAGTTCTCTGAATCGGTCCCACCGAGTTTGGTGATTTGTGTGTAACGGTTAGATTTTGTGTGGAGGCTATATATACCCCTCCACCCACTCTTCATTCGTGGAGAGAGCCATCAGAACATGCCTACACTTCCAACACATATTTTTTGAGAGAGAACCACCTACACTTGTGTTGAGGTCAAGATATCCCATTCCAACCACATAAATCTTGATCTCTAGCCTTCCCCAAGTTGCTTTCCACTCAAATCTTCTTTCTACCAAATCCAATCCTATGAGAGAGAGTTGAGTGTTGGGGAGACTATCATTTGAAGCACAAGAGCAAGGATTTCATCATCAACACACCATTTGTTACTTCTTGGAGAGTGGTGTCTCCTAGATTGGCTAGGTGTTACTTGGGAGCCTCCATCAAGATTGTGGAGTTGAACCAAGGAGTTTGTAAGGGCAAGGAGATCGCCTACTTCGTGAAGATCTACCCTAGTGAGGCAAGTCCTTCGTGGGCGATTGCCATGGTGGGATAGACAAGGTTGCTTCTTCGTGGACCCTTCGTGGGTGGAGCCCTCCGTGGACTCACGCAACCGTTACCCTTCATGGGTTGAAGTCTCCATCAACGTGGATGTACGATAGCACCACCTATCGGAACCACGGATAAAAAATCTCCGTGTCAACATTGCGTTTGCTCCCTCAATCTCCTCCCTTTACCTTCATATGCAATTGTGTTACATTCCGCTGCTATACTCTTAGGCTGTGTTTGGTTGAGCTGCAGATTCTATAAAAGCTGCTGTGAGCTGTGAGCTGTGAAAAAGCTGCTGTGAACATTCTACTGTGGAAAAGCTGGAAGCCGTTTGGTTGAAACAACTGTGAAACTGTAGATTTGACTGTGAATGTTCTACAATGCCCCTTAGGCCATAGTGAAATATGTTAATTTCCTTGTTGACCGTAGAGCAGTGATACATATATGGTAGGCAATTGAACGTCCATTTTGCAAAGGAAAATTATGACAATTAAGATGACTCATAGGTAACACATATGCAATTTAACGATTATGGTTTGATGTTTCATATATCCAAACAGATAGATACACCATAATATTATTATGGAAGACGTGGAGCATGGAGAAAACACATATGGTTCACATGATGATGACCTTCATCGACATAACTAACTTATCTTGCCATGGCAAGACAAGCATCAGCTATCCTACTACGAATATTGTTCATGCTATCTTCGTTCTCCTCTTCTTCAACGGGATCCGCTTGTGTTGGTGCCACCTCCTTTCGTAGCACTGGAGGTACATACTCATCATCGGCATCACATTTATCAAAAACTTTGTCACTCAACTTGCTATCACGAATGAAATTATGCAATGCCATGCAAGCAATGATGATATGCTTCTGTGTACGAGGTGAGAAACTTGGGACCCCTTTCAAGATGCGCCATTTCTGCATGAGTACCCCGAAAGCACGCTCAACAACATTTCGAAGGGATGAATGTGAAAAGTTAAACAACTCGTACTTCCCTTCAGGTGGACGATGACGACGAAGACGAAATTCGGGCAGATGGTATGTACTCCCCTTAAAAGGAGCAAGGTATCCCGTTCAGTTTGGATACCCAGAGTCGACAAGATAGTATTTCCCTAAAAAAGAACACAAAGTTAGCGTCACACATAAGAATATAATTAATGATGACATCAGTTACTACATTATACCTTTGGGTGGTATAGGAAATGAAGGGAAGTGTGCTAATGCATGATTCAAGACCCTTGTATCATGTGCACAGCCCGGCCAACCCGCAACCACAAACGTAAACCTCATGTCAAAGTCACATACTGCAAGCACATTCTGAGATGTGAAACCATGTCGACATCTATGGTTAACCGCATCATCTGCAGGCACTGAAACGGGCACATGTGATCCATCTATGGCACCAATAGCGCCTTTGAAATGAGGCCAGAAACGCTCTTCCTTAATCTTTTCATGCTCATGCCTAAAAGTAGGATCTCTAGGTTTGATGTTATCTTTCGCTAACTTGCGCAAACATAACAAAACTTCCTTAAACTTTGTATGAACTGTCCAAAGTGATCGTACAAAATGGTTCTCAGCTTGAGCAAATGATTGAGGGCCTCCAACAATCCATAAGAACATGGCCAGTGACTCAATTGATGAAACATTAGTGGTTGACGTCAAACCATATGCAGAGACAAGCAAATCATGAAGTGCCATGAAAACATCATTGCCCATTCGAAACATTTTATAAAAGTATCTAGGTCGACCGTAACACTCCATGACCCATTGAAGTCCTGTTTGCTGAGGCACTCTGTATGTTTTGTTCAAGTATCGCTCAACATAGAGGTTACCTAGGTTTCCCATGATAGCAGCCTGATTCGCAAGTTCAGCTAGAAGTTTCATTCCCTCCTGTCCCTTTATGGCCACTTCTTGCATTCTTGCATCCATCTACATAACAATATAAAAATGTTAAAATATTCATGGGCATCACATAAATATGACCAGACTACACGAGCAATTATTTCTCGCAACATAAATATTGTAAAACAACACAAGCAAATATTTCTCACAACATAAATATAGTAAACAACACGAGAAAATATTTCTCACAACATAAATAAGGTAAAACAACACGAGCACATATTTCTCACAACATAAATATGGTAAACAACAGGAGTAAATATTTGCCACAACATAAATATGGTATACCAACATAAGCAAATATGGTCCACGACAAAAGCAATTACATCCACAACGAAAGCAAATATGGTCCACAAATAACCAAATTTGGTCCACAATGAAAGCAAATATAGGTCTATAACATAAACAAATATGATTCACTACACGTGCTTCAACATCTCCTTCTCATGCTCCCTCTCCAAAAAATCAAACCTCCCTTCTTTTGTTTCAAGAACATTGAAGATTTCCCTAAACTCGGGCTTCACTATAAGAGTGAGGGTTGTGTGCATGAGAGCAGTTTTTTCCTTCACACCACATTCTTTGACCATCTTCATTACTTCTGAAATGGTGGGAACATGGTTTGTGAGAGGAGCGGATGATGCTTCAACACTTGAAGTTATCTTCTCCACTCCACTTTCTATTTTCTCGCATGTCTGCTTGTACAATCGTAAGAATGGACTCTTCTCTTCCTTCTCCTCATTTGCGTTAGAAGGTTGCTTGCGCTTCTTGCTTGGTTTTGGTTTCTTTGAAGATGCCAACTTCATTTGAGCACTACCATCGGGCTTCTCGAAAGGAACCGCATTATCATCACTTGATTCATCAGAAGATATATCTCCAGCACAAGAAGCACTAGCCCCAGTAACATGTACTTTGTCAAATATGATGTGCAAATCTTCAAGGTGCTTTGGTCCCTGTTTTTTGAAATTCATATGATTGCATTTCTTTCCTGTACTCTCTTGGCATTTCTGAAATGGATTTTAATGTACAAGTGAGATAATGCAACCATATAGAACCATGCCAAATGAAAAACAAAATGGCTAGTCCTACCTTGATATGTTCATCCCACCATTCTTTAGAGCAATCAACGGTTCTCTTCGCATCATCCCATCCAAGCCCAGTTGCTTCATTTTTCAACTCCATGAACCAAGTGTACTCATTTTTTATGGCATCCCACTTGTTTTTGAATTTATCCTTGGGATACTTCTTTCCCGTTCTAGCTTCCCAATTCTCCAAAATGTATTCCCAACCCCTCTTGTTTAAATAACCTAATGGCCTATTCCCCTTTTCAACCTCTTCTCTCAATATTTCAATGAGTTTCTTGAGATGGGCATCATCCCACACCGCCTTCTCAGTCATACTTCAATAAAGCAATATGAGAAAAGCACGTATCAAGAATAATGCATTACATAATAGCAGCAAGTACTCAAATAGTATGTACAAGTAGCAAACATAATATCTATGTACAAGAAATTTTTGTGAATGTTGTTTGCTGTCTTTTTAGATGGCATGTCATGCAAGCTTATACATCACAAAAAAAATAGGTATATCATGTTCAGCTTCTGTACATATCATGTATACAAGCAATTAAACATTACATAAATAAAATTGTGCAAAAAATTCAAAGGAAACCTAAACAGGGAGGGTGAGGAGGAAGGAGAGGGGGAGGGAGCAGGGAATTGGGGAGAGGGCTAGGAGGACTGAGGCCGGTGAGCTGGCGCCGCCGGCCGGCCGGACGGACCTAGGCCGCCGGGAACAGGTGGGCCGGAAGAGGCGAGCAGGGAGGAGGATAGACGAAGGATGGATAAAGTGTGTAGGAGGGAGGAGGGAGGAGGGAGGAGGGACTTGGGGGTACTAGGAGTGGCCGGTGCGCCGGCGAGGATGGCCGGCCGAAGCTGGGCCGCCGGTAATAGCAAGGGGAGGGAGGAGCATGGAGGAGGGAGGAGGTTGTAGAAATTTTACCTTGGAACGGAGCGGGCGGCAGCGGAGGTTCGCCGGAGCAATCGACGGCGGAGGATCGCCGGAGCCGGCGGCGTTGGCGGGCGGTGGCGGCGGCAAACCCTAGATCGATCTGTTGCTTCGTTCCTGCCTTCTGCGAGAGTTGAGAAGAAGAGATTGAACATGTATGACTTGGGAGTGGCATTGGTGGGTAAATACCATCAATTATTATGGGGACAGCTGAAAGTGGTTGGTTTAGAAGCTGTAAAAGTTGGGGGTACCTCAGCTGTGAAATTTATACTACGTAAAAGCTACAGATTATTAGAAGCTACTTCGATAATTTATCCCTTTGGTTAGCTTTTAGCTTCTAAAAAGCAGAAGTTGGGACAATCTGTCCAACCAAACATAGCCTTAGAATTGCATGTGTAGGTTGATTGCTTGACTTGTGCTAAGTTGCTAAAATCTGCCAAGAACTAAAATTGGGAAAAGGCTAGATTTTTATTTGGTCAAGTAGTCTAATCACCCCCTAGACATACTTTCGATCCTACAAGTGGTATCAGAGCTTTGGTCTCCATTTGCTTTGATTTCCATAGATTTTGGTGGTCATAGCCTTGGTTTCACAACCTAGGAGAGTATGGCGTCTAGCGAGGGAAATTACCACCGTAGAGGTCCTTACTTTGATGGTACTAATTTTGCTAGTTGGAAGCATAAGATGAAAATGCATATTCTTGGACATAACCCCGCCGTTTGGGCTATTGTGTGTATTGGCTTGCAAGGTGAATTCTTTGATGGGAGAGAACCAAACCGTGAAGCTACCGCGGAAGAGTTGAAGATGGTACAACACAATGCTCAAGCTTGTGACATTCTCTTCAATGGATTGTGCCCCGAAGAATTCAACAAAATCAGCCGTCTTGAGAATGCAAAGGAAATTTGGGATACTTTGATTGATATGCACGAAGGTACCGACTCCGTCAAGGAATCCAAATTGGATGTGCTTCAAAGTCAACTTGACAAGTTCAAAATGAAGGATGGTGAAGGTGTCGCCGAAATGTACTCTAGGCTTGCTCTCATCACAAATGAGATTGTCGGCTTAGGAAGTGAAGAGATGACCGACAAATTCATCATCAAGAAGATCCTAAGAGCCTTGGATGGAAAATATGATACCGTGTGCACATTGATCCAAATGATGCCCAATTACAAAGATCTCAAGCCAACATAAGTCATTGGAAGAATTGTTGCTCATGAGATGTCACTCAAGGATAAGGAAGAGCTTCACAACAAGTCTAGTGCTGCTTACAAAGCCTCGTGTGATGCTCCCACATCATCAAGTGAGAAACAAACCTTCAATGAAGAATTGAGCCTAATGGTAAAGAACTTCAACAAGTTCTACAAGTGTAGAAGCAAAGAAAGAAGTTCCAAGTCAAGGTCCTACAATGACAAAAGATCTTCTAGTCGTGAGCGTAATTGCTACAATTGTGGAAGACCCGGACACTACTCCAATGAGTGTACTGCCCCCTACAAAAGAAGAGAAGATTCTCCCAAAAGAAGAAGTAGAAGAGAAGAATCACCACCAAGAGAAAGGAGGAGTAGAGGTGATCATTATGAACGAAAACCCTCTCGGAGAAGCAAGGATTCAGAAAGGAAAGAAAAGTCATCAAGGAGCTACACAAAAAGAAGACATCAAGCTCATGTTGGTGAATGGGTATCCGGCTCCGACCCCGACAATCACTCCGAAAGAAGTTATCACTCCGACTCCGAATATACTCAAGATGAAGGTGTTGCCGGTCTAGCACTTGTGTCAACCAACTCCTACGACATATTTGACTCACCAAATGAAGGAATTGGAAGATGCTTCTTGGCCAAAGGTCCAAAGGTAACACATCCCGAGTATGTTGATTTCAATAGTGATGAAGATGATTTGCTAGGTGATGATGATTTACTTGTTGACAACTCTAGTGATGAAGACTATGATGAAACGTCAATTAATCATGCTAATCAAGATAAAACGAATGACGATGATGAGAAGGAGATTGAGCATCTAACTAAAGAACTAAACACTCTTAAGTTAGCTCATGAAACTACCTTGGAAAATCATCGAGAACTTTTAAAGACTCATGATAAGCTACGCTTTGAAAAGCTCAACCTTGAGCAAGAGCATGAGTTTTTAAAGGCAATCAATGATGATCTTCGCAAGAAAAATTATTCTTACATTGCCAAGCATTTACTCTTGTCCACTTACATGCCACAAGTTAAATCTAGCAACAAGAAAAAGAAAGATGCTTCATCTAGTAGTAACAACAATAATGCTAAATCCAATGTTGTTGCTTCTAGTAGTTCTCTTGATTCCACTAATGATTCTCTTAGCCAAGTTACACTTGAGCAAGAAAATAGCTTATTGAAGGGAATTATAGAGAAAGGTGTTTACAAGAGCCTTGCCGGAAGTAAGCAATTTGAGGAAATTGTACGCAAGCAAGGAAGACACCGAAAGAATCAAGGTGTTGGTTTTGAACGAAAGTTCAATGCCAATGGAGTTGAGTGGGAAGAAGATCAATACCCCAAGACGAAGTTTGTTCCTCAACAAGAGAAGTATGATCCTATTTCTTTCAAAGGGACACAAGCTCAAGATGATCTTCCACCACAAGACCACAAGCAAAAAGGCAAGGATAAGCTTCAAGAGGAAATTGATGCATTTGAAGAAGCACCTAAGGCCTTGGTCAAGTGGGTTCCCAAGACTACATCAAGTTCTACTTCATCAAGTACAACTACAACTCCAAGGATTCCCATCAAGATGGTGTGGATCCAGAAGAAGAAGAACTAAAGAGTTCTTGAGGGTGACTACGCCAACATACTTCACTCTTACCATTTTGGCGAGGACAAGTGCAAACAACTTCCATATCTTGCACTAGTTCAAGGAGTCACAAACCCTCTTGTTGGTAAGACAAGGGACAAGGTAACCTAATGCTTTCATGGACATCTTCTTGTGTATGCATCACTCTATGTCTATGGATATCCTTGTTTGTTCCTTGTGGGACTAACCCGTGTAGGTATTGAAAGTGTAACTCACTCCAAAGGATTGCTCCAAATGACCTACATCAACATTGAGCATCTACATCTTCAACACCTACATGAAGTCATCATCGACAAAACCCAAGGTTAGTTCATCCCTCTTAGGGGGGATATCACATCTAGGGGGAGCTTTACTCTAATCAATTGAGCTCAAGCAACTCTAATGGTGTGAACACAACAATGCTTTATGTAAAAGTGGTAACCCCACTTGTGCTTAAACGATGAGTATGACCTATGATCAAATGTTCTCATTTGACTCCTAAGTCAATATACTCATATATAGATGACCTAGTCATCGCCAAATTGCTTGATAGATGCTAGAGTGTTTGTGCATGCTTTGTCACATATTTCATTTGCCATTTTATTGTGTGAGCATGTTGGTTGCATATTTTACTCATTCGAGGACATCCATTTGTTGTTTTGATTGTTTGGCTCTTTCTCTTTTGCCAAATGGATGGACAAGAATGCCTAAGAACTCCCTCTAGCTATCTATGCTTTTCTCGTCTCAAACTCTATTCATGCTACATCACAAAGTTTGATCAAGTCAGATTCGAACCAGTCTGTGTGAGGAGCACTCGGAGTTCCCGATTCATCATAGACTTAAACCTCCAAAACCTCTTTGTGCACCTCGGTCTGACCAATTCATCCTTTTCGGTCCTACCGAGTCACTAAGTTGATCTAGGGTTTTCAATCTCGGTGCAACCGATTAGAACTTTTCGGTCACACCGAGTTGCAGTAACTGCTTGCAGTTTTGCATCTCGGTGCCACCGAGTCGTTCCACTCGGTCACACCGACAGGGTCAGGTTATATATATCGACGGGCCAAATTTTGGAAAAATTTCCGAACCTCCTCGCCCGCGCGTAACCTGCTCTGCCTCCTCGGGTCTCCGGATCTTCCTCTCGTCGCCAGCGACCTCCCGCCGCTCGTCTCTACCGCTGTCAACGGAAATCTTCACCGCCGTTGCCGCCGTAGCAAGTTCGTCACCGAACTAGGGTACAAACTTGAACTTTGTGCTAATCCTTAACTCCGATTCTTAGCACATTGCTTTGCCATGATTCTTGCCACGATTGAAATCATCCTGTCCAGCGAAAATGTCCCGTAGATTAGTTTTGATTTGAAAATTTAGGGTTAGGTCTCCGCCGAATTCATCTCGGACCGACCGAGTTGTAGAAATCGGTCTCACCGATTTTGGCTTAGGCCAGAGCACATGCATTTTCGGTCTGACGGAAAACTGCAAATCGGTGTGACCGAGTTCGATTCTCTGTGAAACCCTAGCAGTCTCGGTACCACCGAACTGTGACTCGGTCTGACCGAGTTCACTAGTTTAGGTTCCAAAAGCTGCTTCGGTATCACCGAGTTTACAAATCGGTAGATCCGAAATGCTTTCTGTGAAGAACTAAAACTAAGTTTTTAAGTCATTCTTTTTGCAAAACTCCTGTACTTTGTGATGCTCATCTACTCTACCTCATCTATAACCTATTCACAGGGTCTGTTGTCAGAGTATTTGCAAAGATGTCTGACCAGAGTGATAGTCAGAACAGGTCTGAGCAACAGGTGCAGATGAGTGAGGGTTCAGATCCCTCCAGCAGTTATGATGAAGGCAGCAGGAGCACACCAAGCAATCTGCCAAAGGCTGCTACTAGGACAAGGAAGAAGAAAACTTCTGACTCTGAGGATGAAGATTATGTGGCAGTTGAAGATGAAGCCACTTCAAAGAAGAAGGTGCTTAAGAAAGAGTATCTCACAGCTGCTGCAACAAAACCTGGTCTGAAAACAAAGATGCCAGCAAGAAGACAGCCCATGTCTAAGCCAAGAAAAGTTGCCACAGGTGAAACTATGAAGTTCACCATTGAATCTGAAGAAGAAGCAGCTGGTGAGGATAAGAAGAAGAAGAGGGCCATAACCACTACTACCAGAGTTCTTGGAAAGCCCTCACTGAGGAAAGATTCTGAAGAGGAAGAGGAAGAGGATGCTGCACCAGCACCCAAAGCTCAGAAGCTTATGGGAGATGCAATCAAATCAGGGGCTGCTCCATCAAAGCCCAAAGCTGCTCCCAAGGCTGCTGCTCCAGCTCCAAAACCAAAACCCAAGAGAAGCACTAGGAACATACCTGCTGAAGAGAAAAACAAGGCCCCGGTGCCTGAAGTTGCTGAAGAAGAAGAAGATGATTCTGTTGTTTTGAGGAAGCTGAAGCCCAAGATCCCTGACCACACTGATGCACACCCAGTTGCAGAGAACATGAAGATCAGGAAGGATGCAGGATTGAGACTATGGAGACAGTCTGATCCATATGCTATCAGGAGAAGGACTGCTGTGGACTACAGATTTCACACTAAGGAACAACAGGACTTCTATGAGACAGTTTCGCTTGATAAGAAGCCCATTGTGTGTGATATGAGATGGGTTAACTGGGAATTCATCAAGGAGAATGAGGATCACTTCCCTGGCGTGCTTGATAGCTTCAAGGCATGTGGAGTGGACACTTTTGTTGCCCAAAAGCTCACCAAGTGGAATGATGAGCTCATCATGCAATTCTACTCCACTGCACATTTCTATCCAGATGGAAGGATAGTATGGATGTCTGAGGGTACTAGGTACTAGTCTACAGTTGAGGAATGGGCTAAGCTAATCAATGCTCCTCAGGAACATGAGGATGACTTGGAAATTTATGCAGAGAAGAAGAAAGACCACAACACTATGGCCAACATGTACAAAGAGATCCCAGATGCTACTTTGGATACACATAAGTTTGGATCAGTTCACTATCTGTTGCCTGGTCTGCCAACCATTAACTGGATCTTAAGGCACACACTGCTACCCAAGTCGGGTGATCACAAGATGATCAGAGGACATGCCATCAACTTGCTGCACATATTTGATGTCCCACAGAAATTCAAAGTTATGAGCCTGATTGTAGAGACAATCAAGAGGACTGCTGCTGACCAAAAGAGAAGTTGTGGCTATGCCCCACACATTCAGGAGCTCATCAACTCAAAGATGGGCAAAGGCAAGTACATTTTGGATAAGGAGCACCTGCCCATCTATCCTGAATTTGAAGATAACACAGTAGTGATGAATGAGAATGAACCATCTTCAGCTCAAGCACATGAGAAGAGAGAGAGAAGGCTAAAGCTGAGAAAGCTGCAAAGATGCCAACTGTGGAAGAGGCATCTCAGGTATTCTTGAAGAGCAAGCAAGACCAACTTGGATATTTGATCAAATCCACCCTGAGGACTGAGAAGGGCTTGACCACCCTGACCAAGAACCAGGAGAGTCTGGAGAGGATCATTGAGCAGAAATTCTATGACCTTGATGTCAAGGTAACAGAGATCCAAACTGCAGTTGAGCAACTTCAGGAGGAAGCTGAGGAGAAGAAGGGCAAGTCTACCACATATGCTTTTGCCAGAGTGCCCAGAGGACAGAGATCTGCTGTAGTGCCAGTGACAGACACCAGAGCTACAGCATCAGCACCAGCAGCTACAACTCCAGTTCCACCTCCAGCAGCTACTCCACCAGCTCCAGCTACTTCATCTGAAGCCTTCGTTCTTGGAGTTCTCTCGACACCTCCTACCGAAGATCAAGCCTGAGAGTCGTTTAGCACTATGCATTTTTGAACTTTTTGGTAACTTGTTGCCAAAGGGGGAGAAAAATGTATAGATCATAGGCTTCGAGAGAGAGAGTGTTGGTTTTTATCTCTCTTTGCACTTATTTGGTTTGGTTTGAAACTTTATTGTGTGCTTGTGTGAGCTACTTGTGAGATACTTGTTTGATCATGTGTTTGATCATATGCTACCCTTAATGCTTGTTGGATGATAGTATCTTTTATATCCTAGATGACCATTCACTTGTTTTGGTGATGAGTGCATGCTTTAACTTCTATCATTTTGAGCGCTCCACCAAGATGTATGTGACATGGAAGAGTAACCCATGATCCTAATCGATTGTGCATTTGCATTCAAAAGAAATTTTTAAATAATGCACAAATTTAGGGGGAGCTCTTGCTCATCACATACTTCTCAAAGCGACGATGTTTTTCAATACTATTTATCATTTGTCGAAGCTTTGATCTATATGTTGTCATCAATTACCAAAAAAGGGGAGATTGAAAGTGCAACTATCCCTGGGTGGTTTTGGTAATTCCTAACAACATATAGCTCATTGAGCTAATGCTATTTCAAGATGAATATTTCAGGAAAGCTCAATGATTGGCATGGCATGGATTAGAAAGTGGACCCTTCAAAATGCTAAGAACAAAAGATTGGCTCAAGCTCAAAGCACAAGACTCTACATTTTCTATTTTAGTGATCCAAGATCACATTGAGTCTATAGGAAAATCCAATACTATTAAGAAGGGATGAGGTGTTGCTTAATGAGGTTCTTGCTCAAAATGCTTAGTGATATGCTCCAAAACCCTCCACTACTTTCTCATATCCACATATGTCCCAAACCAAATATCCAACTCGGCCCCACCGATTCTTTCTATCCGGAGCCACCGAGTTCAGTTGACATAGCCACTGCCAGAAACCCTAGTCTTTTCGGTCTCACTGATAGGGATCTCGGTCTCACCGAGATGGGATTGTAATCTCTCTGTTTCCCTTCGTAACGTTTCGGTCAAACCGAGATGAGCGATCGGTCCCACCGAGATTGCAATGCAAACACTCTGTTTCCTTTTCGTAACGTTTCGGTCCAACCGAGATGAGCGAATCGGTCCCACCGAGTGTCGGTGTACAAAAGGAGGGGCGCACTTTTGTACCCCTTTACCTGTGCACGAAAAGTCGGAGCCGCGCCCACGGTCACACCAAGCAAAACAGGGGAGGTGACCAAGGTAAGACCGAAACCCAAGATAACCAGAGCAACGCCAAGGCCAGGACCACAAAGAGCAGAGGGACGAAGCAGGTTCCCCCGGCAAGACCCTTGCCGGGGCAGCCTCCACAGCCCCGGCAAGACCCTTTCTGGGGCAGCTCGCCCCACACCAATAGAGCGAAGCCACCCTTGAGCCCACGGTCCCCAACACCATCATCCACGTGGGGCCAGGGCTCGGGAGGCACCTCTGTGGTGGCATGCAGATCTTTGTGAAGACATATTCAAGATTAGATAAGGACTAGAAGACAACGATCCTCGGCAAGATCCTTACCGAGGAGAGCCACAAGACCCCGGCAAGATTCTTGCCGGGGACGACAGCACGCCACGGCAAGACCCTTGCCGGCCCTCCCGGCAAGGCTCTCGCCATAGACGCCAACAGGGCCACTACCAGGCCCGCACCAGCCAAGTCCCCACTGCTGTTCGCATGCAGCTGCCAGCCCAAACCAGCTGGGCAGGCACCTGCGTGGCAACATGCAGCTTCCAGGCCAACTTAGCAAGCGCCTGCGTGGCGGCATGCAGATCTTCGTGAAGACCCTACCACCGCGCCACCTCAGCTGCCTGCCTACCTACATGGCGCCGCACGCATCGCTGGCCAGGGCGCGTGTCGAAGCGAGGAGGAGCGGCGACGGACGGGATGGGCCTCACCCCCGTCCCCGATAAAGCTAGGGGACACCTCAGCGACGCATTAAATGCGACTTGTCCTGTAATACAAGTGATAAGCTCATAGCACTGTGCGCCTTTCCACCTCCTGTGTGCCACTGTGGCAGCCCCTTTCGACTATAAAAGGAGGCCCGTGGCATACTGGATAAGGATTTGGCTCTTTCGAACCACACGCTCACCACAGCTAGTTCGAGAGCTCAAGATCTCTCTGAAATAAAGCCACCAAAGCAGGACTAGGGT
Source organism: Triticum aestivum (assembly GCF_018294505.1). Classification (NCBI taxonomy): domain Eukaryota; kingdom Viridiplantae; phylum Streptophyta; class Magnoliopsida; order Poales; family Poaceae; genus Triticum; species Triticum aestivum. The sequence continues at coordinate 447,685,451 of NC_057802.1, read as the reverse complement.
TTTATGCATCCTCGCGGCTCGAACCTGGGTAAACGATCCTCGTGCTGGTTACTAATCCTGCTCTTCTTGCAACCCTGCGCCCCGGCAACCGTAGTAGGGATTCTTGTGATCCCATAGGTGTCGTTCCACACCGACATCTTTGGCGCGCCAGGTAGGGGGCGCAATTGTGAGAATCTGGTCTAGTAGTAAGCCTAGCAGCTCTTCGTCGCCATGGCTCCCAAGAAGAAGACGACCATGGAGATCGGCTCGTTGGGAGCCGAACGGCCTGTGCCGGTGCGGACGAACAGTGGACCGGTCGGGGACAGGACCCGGGCCGCGGTCCGCGAGCACCAGCATCGCCCTGGCAGTCAGAGCCTGGCGAGCGGCGTTGTTCGCGCGCCAGACGACCGGCCGCACGTCGCCAGATCCAAGGACGGAGCTGGGGCCCCCGCAGGCGGCCCGGGGCCCTCCAGGGGTGTCGTTGTGCCACCTCCGGGTGGCGCAGCGACCTCCAAGACGCCCACACCGGTGACCACTGCGTGGTCTTCCCATGGTGTGCGCGCCGAGCAGCGTCACCACGCTGGTGACCCTGGGCACCGCCGTGGGAAGAGTCATGTGCGTCATCCGCGGGATGAATGGGTTCAGCATGCCCGCCGAAGTGCTGGTGAAAATGGCACGCAGCCGCTGGGTCATAACCGAGCTCCTTCTAACGCAGTTAGAAGTTGAAGCACGCATCGATCCACGCAGCTGTCGCCGCCGCCCATGCCAGCAGAAGCTTTGGCGCGCGCGCAGCTGCTCCTCGACTTCCCTCCTGCTGCAGAGAAGCTCGACGAGTGGAGGGCCACCATCCGGAGCCTCGTCGCCGTCGCCAAGAAAGATGATCCGCGACCGGCGGGGCTCTCGGGTCGGCACTCCACCGAGCCGCCACGTGCTGGCGCTGGGAGGACCGGGGGAGCTGCGGCCACGGTGCACTCTCCTCCTCCTCGCCAGCCGCCGCGGGCGTCGGCCCGTCATGACGACGCTTATGATAACATTTCCATAGCGTCGTCCGACCCATGGACCCTCCGCGACCAGCGCCAAGTTCTTCGAGAATGAGCTCACGAAGATGCTCGGACCACCATCGCGCGCCGGCGTGATGCACCCCACCAGTCGGACAAGCGGGTGGGACCCGCTATGGACCGCCCAGCACTGGGGGGCTCCGGCGGCCTACCTTACGAGGTGGGCTGCCCGGCCTTTACCCGTGAGATGCGGCAGTTCCAATGGCTGTCCCACCGCACGTTCAAGCCTGACGTCGGCGAGAAGTACACTGGCAAGACCCATCCGTCCGAGTTCCTCAGCATCTACACCATCGCGATGCAGGCTGCCGGAGCTCGCGACGACAAGGTGCTTGCCAATTATTTCCCGCTGGCACTGAAGCCCAATGTTATGTCTTGGTTGATGCACTTGCCGGCGGATTCCATTTCTTCTTGGTCGGATCTGTGCCATGAGTTCGTTGGCACCTTCATAGGAGGCCACCAAGCTCATGGCCAGGCCAGTGATCTGCATATCATTCCCCAGAAGGAAGGGGAAACCCTGCGCAAGTACATCCAGAGATTCAGCCGGGTGCAGTACAACATCCCCGACGTTCATCCCGCCGCTGTGATCAGCGCGTTCCATCAGAACATGCGCAATCGCAAGATGCGCGAAGAGCTAGCGATGACCAAGGTTAAGGATGTGGCCGAGCTCTACGTTCTGGCCGATAGATGCGCCCGGGCTGAAGAGGGAAGGAAGTGCCCCTGCGAAGATGCCGGTGCGGAAACCGACTCTACCGATGAAGACGCCGCCACCCCAACGAAGAAGGGCCGGCGTTGCAACAGGAAACGCAAGGGCATGGCTGTACTTGCCGTCAAGGGGTCTGACGACACCGGCGCTGCCAAAAAGGTCAAGGCAGATGACCCCGGCAAGGAGATTGCCGGGTGCGCCGCTTGTCGGGCTTAGCAGCTGCCGACAAGCCAGGGGGCTCCGGCAAGCAGTACTGCAAGATCCACCGCACCAAGGGTCACGACCTCCAGAACTGTCGACAAGTCGAGCTGCTTGCTGAAAAGCAAAAGGTCGAGTATGAAAGGCGGGACAAGGAGAAAGGTCAGGACGGTGCCTAGGGATCCGGCAAGAAGCGTGGCGGCCAAGGAAGCCGCCCCGGCAAGGATAACCAGCAAGAGAGGCCTGCCCAGGGCCGTGACAAGAAACAAGAAGACGATGATCACGACGAGGACGACGAGTCCGGTGAGCAAGAGTTCCAGAAGGCTACGGAGGCCATGTGCATCGATGGTGGTGCCTCGCTGCATACTTCTCACCGCCAGCTCAAGGAGTGGGCGCGTGAGATTACGGCAGCGGAGCCGTCGTTCAACGCTCAGAGGCCGCTAAAGTGGTCCAGCACGCCCCTCATCTTTGACACCGAGGACCACCCTAACCGCACAACCGCGGTCGGGTGTTTGCCATTGTTGGTCTCACCAACGATACGCAACCTCAAGGTGAACAAGATGTTGGTTGACGGCGGGGCCGGCCTGAACTTGATCTCGCCTGTCGTGATCAAAAGGCTGCAAATTCCTGATGGAGACCTCGAGGAAACGGACACGTTTCAAGGGGTCAATCCGGGGAGGAGCCAGCCGAAGGGGAAGGTCACACTGCCCATGACGCTTGGAGGAGAGTTGAACTACAGGACGGAGAGGATCACCTTCGATGTGGCCGAGATCCCCTTGCCCTACAACGGGATCCTCGGCCGCCCGGCACTATCCAAGTTCATGGCAGCATCACACTACGCCTACAACATGCTAAAGATGCCCGGGCCGTTGACCATCATCTCCGTCCCCTCCGACAAGAAGGACGCGCTGGTTTGCGCCGACCAACTCTACCGGGAAGCAGTTGCAGCAGCTCCCGTCAAGGCACCTGCTCCTGCCACTGAAGGCTCGGAAGGGAAGAGAAAGCCCGGCAAGACCTCTTGCACCCACTCCGGCAAGCACGCCTCTTCGGAGTGCTGCGCTACCGTCGAGGACGTGCCAGAGAGCTCTACCGGCAAGAACAAGAAATCCAGAGCCGAGCCACCACGGACCAAGAAGGTGTCCGCCAGGGAGGATGGCACGGGAGGGGCCTTCACCATAGGCTCCACCCTCGACAGCAAATAGGAAGGCGCGCTCATCACCTTCCTGCGGGCGAATGTCGATGTGTTTGCGTGGCAAGCATCCGACATCCCCGGTGTTCCCAGGGAGGTGGTTGAGCACCACCTAGCTGTCTGCCCTCATGCGCGGCCCATCAAGCAGAAGGTCAGAAAGCAGGCTTTGGAGAGGCAGGAGTTCATCACAGAGGAGATCAGGAAGTTGGAAGCGGCAGGTTTGGTGAGAGGAGTGCTCCACCCGACGTGGTTGGCCAATCCGGTAGTGGTGCGCAAGGCGAATGGGAAGTGGAGGCTGTGTATTGATTACACAGATGTCAATAAGGCTTGTCCTAAGGACCCCTTCCCGTTGCCGCGCATCGACCAGATTGTTGACTCCACGGCTGGGTGTGATATGCTATCATTCCTCGATGCCTACTCGGGCTACCACCAAATCTTCATGACAAGAGAGGATGAAGAAAAGACATCATTCATCACCCCATGTGGTACGTATTGCTTTTTACGGATGCCTTTCGGGTTGAAGAGTGCTGGCTCGACGTTTGCAAGAGCAGTCCAAATTGGTTTTGAACCTCAGCTCCATAGAAATATGGAGGCATACATGGATGACATAGTGGTCAAAACCAAAGACGGGGCAACTCTTGTGCAAGATCTGGAAGAGACATTTGCCAACCTGCGCAAGATCAACCTCAAGCTGAACCCTGAGAAGTGTGTCTTCTGCGTTCTGTCTGACAAGCTTCTCGGGTTCTTTGTGTCGCAGCGCGGGATCGAGGCAAACCCAGACAAAATCAAGGCTATTGAGCAGATTGAGGCGCCCAAGCGGATCAAGGATGTGCATCGGCTCACCGGCTGCGTCGCCGCCATGAGCCGATTCGTCTCCAAGTCCACCGAGCGCGCCCTTCCTTTCTTCAAAATCTTGAAGAAGGCAGGCCCAATGGAGTGGACTCAGAAGCCGAGGCAGCATTGCAGGATCTGAAGAAATACCTTTCCTCCACGCCAATACTGGTTGCGCCTAAACCACAAGAGGCATTGCTGCTGTATCTGGCGACGACAAATCAAGTGGTCAGCGCCACACTGGTGGCACAGAGGGAGGTCGATGAGGAGGCAGTGACGGCGGCAGAACCAGCGGATGGCAAACCAAAGATTCCCCCAGCAGGGCCTAGTGCCGGCAAGGCGAGGCCCCCGGCAGAGTCTGATGCCACCAAGGCAGTGCCCGCGCGGTCGAGTGAGCTGGTGCAGAAGAAGAAGATGATGCAGCACCCGGTTTACTTTGTCAGCTCCCTCTTGCAGGGAGCTAGATTGAGGTACTCCGGTGTGCAGAAATTGCTCTTCGGCCTCCTTATGGCCTCGAGGAAGCTGCGTCATTACTTCCAAGCCCACGAGATCACTGTCGTCACCCGCCTCCCGTTGCAACGGATACTGCATAACCCAGATGCAACCGGAAGGATTGTGGAATGGGCCTTGGAGTTATCAAGTTTCGGTTTGAAGTTTGAAAGTACCTCGACAATCCAGAGCAGAGTCTTGGCGGAGTTCATTGCAGAATGGACCTCAACGCCTGACGAAGAAATCCAGGAGACCACTCTCCCCGGCAAGGAAGCAGACCGCGACTGGATCATGTACTTTGATGGGGCTTTATCGCTGCAAGGCGCCGGTGCCGGTGTGCTGCTCGTCGCGCCCACCGGAGAGCACCTCAAGTACGTGATCCAGATGCACTTCCCCAGGGAGATGTCCACCAACAACACTGCTGAGTATGAGGGATTGCTCGCCGGTCTCAGGATCGCGGCAGACCTCGGGGTTAAAAAGCTCATCGTCAGGGGTGACTCGCAGCTTGTTGTTAGGCAGGTCAACAAGGATTACCAGAGCCCATTGATGGAGGCCTACATAGATGAGGTGAGGAAGCTGGAGGAGCGCTTTGACAGTATCCAAGCGGAGCACGTCCCCCGAATGGAGAACGACATCGCCGATTACCTGTCAAAGCGTGCTGCATTCAAGCTACCTGTGGAACCAGGTACCTTTTTGTTTCGGTTAACTCAACCATCCGTCGAGCCATCATGTAACGCCCACGATGCGGCTATATCTCCCACGTGTCGAGGCACGACTTAGAGGCATAACCGCATAGTGGTTTTGTCGCAAGAAGGGTCATCTTCACACAATCCCATGTAATGAACAAGAATGGGATAAAGAGTTGGCTTACAATCGCCACTTCACACAATACATAAATATTATTCATACATCATCCAAAATACAAGCATATAGACCGACTACGGTCAAAATCCAGATGAAAATAAGACAACCCAAATGCTAGATCCCCGATCGTCCCAACTGGGCTCCACTACTGATCATCAGGAAAAGACACATAGTAACGACCACGTTCCTCGTCGAACTCCCACTTGAGATCGACGCCATCATCTGCACTGGCCTCGTCGGCACCTGCAACTGTTTTGGTAGAATCTGTGAGTCACGGGGACTCAGCAATCTCACACCCGCGAGATCAAAACTATTTAAGCTTGTAGGAAAAGAAGGCGCAAAGATGTGGAGCTGCAGCGGCAAAAGCATATATGGTGGCTAACTTGCGCAAATGAGAGCGAGAAGAGAAGCAACGGAACGGACGTCATCTAGCAATGACCAAGAAGTGATCCTGAACACCTACTTACGTCATACATAACTCAGACCGTGTTCACTTCCCGGACTCCGCCGAGAAGAGACCATCACGGCAACACACGTAGTTGATGTATTTTAATTGGGTCAAGTGACAAGTTATCTACAACCGGACATTAACAAATTCCCATCTGCCTCATAACCGCGGGCACGGCTTTCGAAAGATAATACCCTGCAGGGGTGTCCCAACTTAGCCCATCATAAGCTCTCACGGTCAACGAAGGATAAACCTTCTTCCGGAAAGACCCGATCAGTCTCGGAATCCCGGTTTACAAGACATCTCGACAATGGTAAAACAAGACCAGCAAAGCCCCGAATGTGCCGACAAATCCCGATAGGAGCTGCACATATCTCGTTCTCAGGGCACAACGGATGAGCCAGACGTCGGGTTGACATAGACCCTGGTTGCCCAGGGGGCGCCGGACATCGCTCGGTTTGGGCCAGCACTCGAAGGAGCACTGGTCCGGGGGTTTAAAATAAAGATGACCCTCGGGCTCGCGAAAACCCGGGGGAAAAAGGCTTAGGTAGCAAAAGGTAAAACCAAGGTTGGGCCTTGCTGGAGGAGTTTTATTCAAGGCGAACTGTCAAGGGGGTCCCATAAATCACCCGACCGTGTAAGGAACGCAAACTCAAGGAACATAATCCCGGTATAACAGTAACTAGGGCGGCAAGAGTGGAACAAAACACCAGGCATAAGGCCGAGCCTTCCACCCTTTACCAAAATATATAGATGCATTAATTAAATAAGAGATATTGTGATATCCCAACATATCCATGTTCCGACATGGAACAAACTTCAACTTCACCTGCAACTAGCAACGCTATAAGAGGGGATGAGCAAAGCGGTAACTTAGCCAAACAATGGTTTGCTAGGAAAGGATGGTTAGGGCTGACATGGCAAAATGCGAGACATGATATAGCAAGTGATAGGTAGCGAAGCATGGCAATAGAGCGAACAACTAGCATAGCAAAGATAGAAGTGATTTCGAGGGGTGGTCATCTTGCCTGCAAGATTCTCAGAGTTGTCGAAAGCTTGATCCTCGTAAGCGTACTCGACAGGTTCCTCATTCATGAACTCGTCTCTCGGCTCTACCCAAGACAAGAACACAGCAAACGGAACCACAATCAACCACGAGAAATGCACAAGCACAAAGATTACGGGGCCTACTTTGCATGCTTGTGCTAGTCACCACAAAGATCACAAAAATACATGGACTATACCACTGGAAAGATGGCATGGCATACTTCAAAATACATGTAGAGCTCATGCTCAAAAGATGCACAGATTTAATGATACAAAAATGACAAATCTCCAAGTTCTGTCAAGAACCAGAGAATAATAGCAACTAGCCCTCTTCCATCAGATATTTGGGCCTCAAGATGAGCTCTAATGAACATGGTGCAATTTAACAAAATGAAGAGCATCACGAGACGAACAATTTGACATATTATACGCGCGAATCGGAGCTACATGCACAGAGTTATGGAGCTACGAACATGGCAAGATGCTGAGGAAATTTGAGGACCTAGGGAAAAAGAGGGGGCGAGAAAAAGTCAACGCGTACGTTTACCGATCGGATCTGGCCGTGAGGGCTCGGGCTCCAGCTCCGGCCGCCGGAGGGAGGTGACGCGACGGCGGGGCACAGGTGCGGCGGCGGGAGGCGCTAGGCGGAGAGGAGGCCGGAGGGCGGCGGTCGCCGGCGGACGCGGCGGGCGCCGGA